>NC_057716.1:36709567-36738189 GCF_004010195.1 Chiloscyllium plagiosum | reverse complement strand
TGAGCTCTCTTTTTAGGTCTTTCCTGACTTCCTTGTAACCCTCAAGCGCCCTGAGTTTTCACATTTTGTTGTAACATAGGCCTTCTTCTTCTTCTTGACCAGGGATTCCACTTCCTTAGTAAACCATGGCTCACACGTTCTATATCTTCCTCCCTGCTTGACAGGTACATACTTATCTAGGACACACAGGAGCTTTTCCAGAATAAGCTCCACATTTTTAATGTGCTCATCCCCTGCAGTTTCCTTCCCCATTCTATGCTTCCTAAATCTTTCCTAATTGCATCGTAATTTCCCTTCCCCCAGCTGTAACTCTTGCTCGGTGGAGTACACCTATCCCTTTCCATCACTAAAGTAAACCTGACAGAATTGTGATCGCTGTCTCCAAAGTGCTCACCTACTCCCAAATCTAACACCTGGCCAGGCCCGTTACCCAGTACTAAATCTAAAGTGGCTTCGCCCCTTGTAGGCCTGTCTACATACTGTGTCAGGAAGCCCTCCTGCACACACTGGACAAAAACTGACCCATGTATAGTACTCGTACTGTAGTGATCCCAGTCAATATTTGGATAGTTGAAGACCCCATGACAACTACCCAGCCTGTCTCACTCCTATCGAGAAACATCTTTGCTATCCTTTCCTCTACATCTCTGGGACTATTCGGAGGCCTATAGAAAACTCCCAGCATGGTGACTTTCCTTTCCTGTCTAACCTCAGCCCATACTACCTCAGTTAACAAGTTCCCAAACATCCTTTCTACAACTGTAATATTGTCCCTGATCAACAATGCCACATCTCCCCCTCTTTTACCATCTTCTCTGTTCTTACTGAAACATCTGAATCCCAGAACCTGCAACAGCCATTCCTGTCCCTGCTCTATCCATGTCTCTGTAATGGCCACAACATCGAAGTCCCAGGTACCAACCCACGCTGCCAGTTCACCCACTTTATTTCGGATGCTCCTCGCGTTGAAGTACACACACTTCAATACAGGTTCTCGCTTGCTAGTGTCAGATATTTGATTTGGGAACTCCCTGCTCTCATCCTCTTCTGTACCTGTCCTATAATTTTGGTTCCCATCCCCCTGCTGTATTAGTTTAAATCCACCTTAATAGCTTTAGCGAATTTCCCACCCAGGATATTGGTACCCCTCTGGTTTAGATGAAGACCATCCTGCTTGTAGAGGTCCCACCTACCCCAGAAAGAGCTCCAATTATCTAAAATCCCAAAACCCTCCCTCCTGCACCATCCCTGTATCCATGTGTTCAACTCCTTTCTCTCCCTATTCCTCACCTCACTAGCACGTGGCACAAGCAGCAAACCAGAGAAAACAACTCTGTTTGTCCTAGCTCTAAGCTTCCATCCTAGCTCCCCGAATTTCTGCCTCAAGTCCCCATCTCTCTTCCGACCTATGTCATTGGCACTAATGTGGACCACAACTTGGGGCTGCTCTCCGTCCCCCCGAAGGATCCCAAAAACACGATCAGAGAGATCACGGACCCTGGCACCCGGGAGGCAACACACCAACAGTGAGTCTCTCTTGTCTTCACAGAACCTCCTATCTGTCCCCCTAACTATTGAGTCCCCAATGACTATTGCTCTGCTCCTCTTCCCCCTTCCCTTCTGAGCAACAGGTGCCCTACTGCTTTCCCCTGGTAAGTTATCCCCCCAACAGTATCCAAAACGGTATACTTATTGTTAAGGAGAATGGCCACAGGGGATCCCTGCACTGCCTGCTGTCTTTTTCTTTTATCCAACCATGCAAATATAAACTGTTCTACTTACCCTTCCCAGAAGTCCTTTGCTTGCTCCTCCCTTGCTGGCCTGAAGGTGAGAAGTTTAAATATACTTACCGGCCTTCCCGACAATCACCTCCCATCAACATCACCTCCTCCCGGCTACCGCCTTTCACTGCTCCAAAGTGGGAAACCACAGCAGTCCTCAGAATTTAGGTACAGCCCACACTGTTGTTAGATAATTTCAGGATTCTGACCCAGTGGCAATTGTAGGCACAGTGATAAGCTTCCATGTCAGTGTATGGCTTGGTGGGGAACTTACAGGTGATTCCTTGGTATCAACTGCTACTTGTCCTCCTAGGTGATTGTTCATTGTGTGATGTCTCAAGGTTAGTATGTTGGGTATATCTTTAGGAGACACAATCTATAAGTGTGCATTTCAGGGATGTGCTCATGATATTATCACAGTATTGTAGCTTGTGACTTGAGAGTATAAAGGGTTCATATTAGATTAGATTCCCTACAGTGTGGAAACAGGCCCTTCAGCCCAACCAGTCCACACCGACCCTCCGAAGAGTAACCCACCCAGACCCATTCCCCCCTCTGACTAATGTACCTAACACTATGGGCAACTTAGCATGGCCAATTCACCTGACCTGCACATCTTTTGAACTGTGGGAGGAAACCAGAGCACCTGGAGGAAACCCACACAGACACGGGGAGATTCTATATTATTAGGGATCATCTGGAACACTACTAGAAGAATGCTGTTCAATTGTAACCTAATATTTGTGTGCAACAGTTGACATTTGTTGGATTCTTTAAAAACATGATATTCATGTTTCTTATGCTGCAAGGGACAACATATGCATTGCCACATCAGAGAAAATACATTTGTTTAATTTTAGATTAGATTACTTACAGTGTGGAAACAGGCCCTTCGGCCCAACAAGTCCACACCGACCCGCCGAAGCGCAATCCACCCATACCCCTACACTTACCCCTTTTAACGTAACACTATGGGCAATTTAGCATGGCCAATTCACCTGACCTGCACATCTTTGGACTGTGGGAGGAAACCGGAGCACCCGGAGGAAACCCACGCAGACACGGGGAGAATGTGTAAACTCCACACAGTCAGTCGCCTGAGTCGGGAATTGAACCCGGGTCTCTGACGCTGTGAGGCAGCAGTGCTAACCACTGTGCCACCGTGCCGCCCACATGATGGATTTTTTTTAAAAAAGCACATCATAACTAGCAGGGATGGCCATCTCTAAAGTACAGTGAAAAATCTCATTGGAACTTATTGGAAAATGAAGTGAAGTCCTGACAACAGCTTTAGACATCAGAATATTTGAAAAAAACAGTTTGAGTAAGTGGCAACAGCTATGCAAACTGCAGGTAGGGTTTTTAACAGCAAGAAGATGGAGTTTTTAAAAAAAATCTAAGATTATCCCACTTAACAAAAGCTGAAGTTACAAATACAATCAAAATTAAAGGCAACAGACCTATACTGATGCACAGTAGCTATTCTATCTCTCTCCCCCTCTTTAAAAGAAACAAACACAAGTTGTCAATTCAATTTTTAACAAAAGCAATTAAACAAATCTGAAAACACTGCATCAAAACTCTTAAAAGAAAACACTAAGCAGTTTTCTACATTAAGAAGGCCTACCAGTGTTCAGACCTCAGTTAGTTCCACCACTTCAATCTCCAAAGCACAAAATGCATAAAAATGTCCATAACATAATTACTCCTTAATTAAAATTATGAATGTCACCGAGAAACTTGCTACTATAAGCCTCAAATGAGATTTGTCACAGCTTCACAAAAGCTGTCCAGTTTTCCTTGATGTCTGTAAAGCATGTAGCACCAAGGAATATTGGGCACATATACAAGAAATCTGGTTCCAAAAGATAATCTAAACTCCAGAACAAAACATATGTAACCAACAGGATGGTACCATATCTCACTACTGACCGCAAGGCAAGTAAGACAATGCACACACACATGTCAATGTGGTTCAAGAACAATCAAGCAAAATTAACATTTCAGGAGATGATCAAGTTTTCCACACTTAACCTTACTCTCCATGTTAATGGTGTAAGGTGATCAGAAGTTTTTGCCACTATCAATGTCATATGTCCTATAAAGGCAGGACAACAGACACTGAAAGCTAAAATAAATTGCCACCATATTACCACGACCCAACCTGAAGGACACATACTTCCACAAGTGGCACCCCATTGTGTAGCCTATGTGAGACTAACAGATCACCAATTCATGCATTGGCCAAATCAGACACCAGCGACAAAAGATAATCCCATCATTGCTTTTTGAAATCTTTTACCAGCTGAATACCAATGATCCAACAGTGGCAGGTTACCAGCATGCACAGATCAAGGTATCATCACAGCAGTAAAAAATCTATTCCCAGTACATGGGAAGATTACATCCTGTGGTATATTACTTCTCTGGGCTCCCCATTGTTTGACAATTTAGCAAAACATTAGTGCAACTATCTCTAACAATGACGAACACTATTTTCAGTTTATTCAGTTTCATGGAACAGATTGGATCTAACAATGGACTGCAATACTCTAGCAAACCATTTCATGCCATTTGTACTGAATTGAGATTAATCCACATCGCACTGTCACTCCACTACCCACATTCAAATAGTCTCTCAGAACATATGGTATATGCAATCAAACCTATGATCATCATATGTCAAGCAATGAAGTGAGATGTTCACATGGCATTACTGCATTTTTGTGCAATGGAGGAGGGATTATCATCCCCAGAACAAATTATGCTCAGAAGGAAAATGCAAGTGACCTCACCCAGCAACCAATTGTGTAACCATTTCAAGAAACAAGATGTTCTTCTTCAAAGTCAGAGGAGAATTAAGAAAACACATGAGGAGTGAGCAAGTAGAGGACTATTTAAACTGTTCACTGAGTCGACAGTGTGATGATACTGTGTCCTTTAACAGAGAGCAGACAGGTGCTACTACTTGGTGTTGGAATATCTCCTTCAGATGAGCAGTTGATAAACAGTTTTTGAATTCTCCTTGGGTGTTTTATTTTTAAAACAAGACAAAAGAATCATGAGTGGGCAGTGTCAGAGATCACACAGGAAGGCTTTTAGCTTTGCTTTCAGTTAGTGAGAAGTTTACTGCTGCTGCTGCTGAGCTAAAAGCATGAGTTCCCTGCTGCTAGAGTGAAGTTTTAGATAGCGAGCCTTCCTCTTAAAAATTGAAAAGGACAGATTGTTTCTTTCTTCTGGACTGAAGAGAAGCAGATTATGAGGATCATAACTGTTTTTCTGAATTGTATTGTTGTCAAGGGGTGTGTTTATGGGATGCTGTCTACATCGGAACAGTTGATGATCTGTGGTTAAATAATTATCTTGTTAAGTATTTCAATAGAGTTAAAGTTTTGACAATTTTTTTTGTATTTTAACTGTACTGTAAGAATAAAATGTGTTATGATTAAAGTCTACTGGTTGTCCAATTGAATCATATTTGGAACACAGCACCTTACACCAGCTTTTAAATAAATGCAAAAGTTTGGATCTAGGCTATCTCCTTATTATACTTTGGTTGGTTGGTGGGGTGGTGGGGGGTGGTGCTGGTGTCTGGTCTGGTCCATAACAACAGTGCAAATTAGAAACTCAAGATGAAATACTTAGATAAAAGAAATTATTTCTAACATATGCAATGCCGAGATCATGCTAAGTTATTACTGATCATGCTGCTACACTGTGAAGGAGCGGAATCCAGCTCAGATGAATGAACCTCACACCAATCCTGCATGACATGAATGAGGAAGAACACTTTCATGATGATAGTTGCTTGGTGATGTTGAGTGAGAGCTACAACAGGAAAACAACAAAGTTGTCAAGCAAGTGCAAGAGCGAATAATGTGTACCTTTCCATTTGATGACTAGATCAGGTCAGGATATCACACTTCCAAGGCTTTACATTGAAGATTGAAATGTTAATCTTGTAAGTATTGTTTAACCTGTTTGTAAAATTGTTGAACTGACAATACATAGAGTAACAGAGTCATAGAAACGTACAGCATGGAAACAGACCCTTCGGGCCAACTCAATAATGCTGATCAGATATCCCAACCCAATCTAGTCCCACCTGCCAGCACCCGGCCCATATCCCTCCAAACCCTTCCTATTCATGTACCCATCCAAATGCCCTTTAAATGTTGCCGTTGTACCAGCCTCCACCACTTCCTCTGGCAGCTCAGTCCATACACGTACCACCCTCTGCATGAAGAAATTGCCCCTTAGGTCTCTTTTCCATCTTTCCCCTCTCACCCTCTAGCTCTGGACTCCCCCACCCCAGGAAAAAGACTTTGTCTATTTATCCTTTCCATGCCCCTCATAATTTTGTAAACCTCTATAAGGTCACCCCTCAGCCTCCGACGGTCCAGAGAAAACAGCCCCAGTCTGTTCAGCCTCTCCCGTTAGCTCAAATTCTCCAACCCTGGCAACATCCGTGCAAACCTTTTCTGGACCTTTTCAAGTTTCATAACATCTTTCTGATAGGAAGGAGGCAGAACTGCATGCAATATTCCAACAGCGGCCGAATCAATGTCCTGTACTACTGCAACATGACCTCCCAACTCCTGTACTCAGTACTCTGACAAATAAAGGAAAGCCTACCAAACGCCTTCTTCACTGTCCTATCTAACTGCTACTTCACTTTCAAGGAGCTATGAACCTGCACTCCAAAGTGTCTTTGTTCAGCAACACTCCCTAGGACCTTACCATTAAGTGTATAAGTCCTGCTAAGATTTGCTTTCCCAAAACACTATCTGCCACTTCTCAGCCCATTGGCCGTTCTGATCAAGATGCTGTTGTAATCTGAGGTAACCTTCTTTGCTGTCCACCACAGCTCCAATTTTGGTGTCATCTGCAAACTTACTAACGATACCTCTTATTCTCACATCCAAATCATTTATATAAATGATGAAAAGTAGTGGACCCAGCACCGATCCTTGTGGCATTCCATTGGTCACAGGCCTCCAGTTTGAAAAACAACCCTCCACCACCACCCTCTGTCTTCTACCTTTGAACCAGTTCTGTATCCAAATGGCTAGTTCTCCCTGTATTCCATGAGGCCTAACTTTGCTAACCAGTCTCCCATGGAGACCCTTGTCGAACGCCTTACTGAAGTCCATATAGATCACATTTACCTCTGCCCTCATCAATCTTCTTTGTTACATCTTCAAAAAACTCAATCAAGTTTGTGAAACATGATTTCCCACGCACAAAGCCATGTTGACTACCCGTAATCAATGCTTGCCTTTCCAAATATATGTACATACTGTCCCTCAGGATTCCCTCCAATAACTTGCCCACCCCCGAAGTCAGGCTCACTGGCTTGTCCTTATCACCCTCCTTAAACAGTAGCACCACGTTAGCCAACCTCCAATCTTCTGGCACCTCACCTGTGACTATCGATTATCGCTGGCCCCAAAGTGCTCTCCCACTGACACCTCAGTCATCTGCCCTGCCTTATTTCCCAAGAGTAGGTCAAGTTTTGCACCTTCTCTTGTAGGTACATCCACATACTGAATCAGAACATTTTCTTGTACACACTTAAATTCCTCTCCATCTAAACTGTTTACAATATGGCAGTCCCAGTCTATGTTTGGAAAGTTAAAATCCCCTACCATAACCACCTGATTATCCTTACAGACAGCTGAGACCTCCTTACAAATTTGTTTCTCAGTTTCCCTGTGACTGTTAGGGGATCTATACTACAGTCCCAATAAGGTGATCATCCCTTTCTTATTTATGCAGTTCCACTTAAATAACTTCCCTGGATGTATTTCTGGGAATATACTCCCTCAGTGCAGCTGCAATGCTATTCCTTATGAAAAATGCAACTCCCCCTCCTCTCTTGCCTTCCTTTCTATCCGTACTGTAACAGTTCTAACTGGAATATTAAGCTGCCAGTCCTGTCCATCACTGAACCATGTTTCTGTAATTGCTATGATATCCCAGTCCCATGTTCCTAACCATGCCCTGAGTTCATCCGCCTTCTTTGTTAGGCCCCTTGCATTGAAATAAATGCAGTTTAATTTATTAGATTACTTACAGTATGGAAACAGGCCTTTCGACCCAACAAGTCCACATCGACCCGCCGAAGCGGAACCCACCCAGATCCATTCCCCTACAGTTACCCCTTCACCTAACACTACGGGCAATTTAGCATGGCCTCTTCACCTAACCTCCTCCTTTTTGGCCTGTGGGAGGAAACCAGACCACCCGGAGGAAACCCACGCAGACATAGGGAGAATGTGCAAACTCCACACAGTCAGTCACTTGAGGCGGGAATTGAACCCGGATCTCTGGCGCTGTGAGGCAGCAGTGCTAACCACTGTGCCATCGTGCCGCCCACTAGCCCCCATTAGTCCTACCTTGTTGCTGCCTGCCCTGACGGTTTGACTTGCTTCTGTTCTCAACTGTACCAGTCACGGATTGATCTCTTTCCTCAGTATCTCCCTGGGTCCCACCCTCCCACCTTTCTCGTTTAAATCCTCCCAAGCAGCTCGAGCAAATCTCCCTGCCAGTATATTAGACCGCTTTCAATTTAGTTGCAATCCGTCCTTCTTATACAGGTCATGTCTACGCCAAAAGAGATTCCAATGATCCAAAAATGTGAATCCTTCTGCCATACACCAGCTCCTCAGACATGTATTCATTTGCTCCATCCTTCTATTCCTGCCCTCACTACCTCATAGCACTGGGAGTAATCCAGATATTACTACTCTCAAGGACCTCCTTTTTAAATTCTTCCCTAACTCTCTGCAATCTCCCTTCAGAATCTCAACCTTTTCCCTTCCTATGTCATTGGTTCCAGTGTGGACAATGACCTCTTGCTGGACCCTCTCCACCTTGAGAACATTCTGCACCCTCTCTCCAGGGAAGCAACACACCATTCTGTTTTTTCACTGCTGGCCACAGAAACGCCTGTCTGTACCTCGGGCTAGAGAGTCCCCTAACACAATTGGTCTCTTGGAACCCGATGTACCCCTTGCTGCATTAGAATCAGTCTCAATACCAGAAACTTGGCTGTTCGTGTTACATTCCCCTGTGAATCGATCACCCCCTCCATTTTCCAAAACAGCATATTTGCTTGAAATAGGGATAGCCGCAGAAGACTCCTGCACTACCTGCCTACATCTCTTACCTTTTCTGGAGTTAACCCATCTATGTGACTGTATCTGAGATTTTCCCCCCTTTCTATGTGCCATCAATCACATACTGTTGCTGTTGCAAATTCTTCATTGCTTCTAACTGTTTCTCCAACCGATCCATTCGATGTGATAGGATTCACAACCAACAGCATTTATTGCAGATATAATCCTCAGCAACCCATAAACTCTCCTTAAACTCACACATCTGACAAGAAGCGCATGTCACTCTTCTAAAGGACATTTTTGCTCCTTCACAATCTACAGACCCAGAAAATAACACTATCTTATTCCTCTACAAAACACTGCTCCAGGTTAAATTAATAGTTATGGCTTATATTTTAAGTTTAATCAAAAGACATATCTCAAAAAACATATAATCAAGAAAGAACCCACTCTGCTCACTCCTGCAGACTTTCTGTAGGCCACACTTAAAACAATTCACTTATCTGTTTCTGTGCTGTGACTTCACCCAAACAGTTCCTCCAAGATCAGTTGTGAGTTTCACTGTTTGTTAATTTTCCCAGACGAACTCTGATGTCCAGCGATACATGAATTCAAACAGCAAAGGCAGTACTGTGCAGGTTCACTGTGGTGTCAATTTCTTTCTCTCCCTCGGTCCTGCACTGACCTCATCATGCGCTTCCTTTGTCTGTTCTTCTCCCTTTTAAAACTGCTGTTGTTTTGTTTTTTTTTCCAAAGTTCAAAAACAATGCAACAGTATATAAAACAGTAATTGATGCTCCTGGAATTCAAGGAAATCACCTCCAACACCTAAAATATCTCAAAAAAGGGGCAGCTGTTACAGCCAGAAATTTTTCCCGTCCTCCATCTTGGATTACCCGGAATCCTTGACATGTTTATGTATCTTCTCTGCTTGGAAATGTTTTATCTTTGGAGAAAACAAAAAAAAGCCTCAAAGTCAATATTCTAGAGACCCTGAAGAGACACAGTATAAGCATGCTTTGAAGAGACATACTGTCACTACTTCATTATATGTGGCCCATGGATATATCAGGGATCACTTGAGCATGATATACTACTGGAATAATGCTACTCAATTATTATCTACTATTTTATATTATAGTTAGCTGTAACAGACATGTTAGATTCATTGTCATGATGATAGACATTCTTGGTTTCTTATGTTATTAGTAATAAAATTAATATTGTTAAAGTACCCAACTGGAGTCAAAAGTCACATTAGAGTTTGCAGATTTAGAAGGTGTTGTCAGAGAATTCTTAGTTAGTTACTGCAGTGCAGCTTGCAGTTGCTGTCATTGTGTGTCAATGCTGAAGGGACTGAATGTAAAAGGTGATGAACAGGATGTCAATCAAGCAGACTGGTTTGTCCTGGATGGTGTTAAACCTCTGATTGTTCTTGGAGCTGCACCCATCCAGGCATCACACTCCTAAAGCATACCTTGTAGATGGGGACAGGCACTGGAATCTATAACAACAGATCATAAGATTGTCTATCATCTTTATTCTCCAACTGTATTTTTACATCCTTTGCTGAAAATGACATGGAAAACAATGGAGCTCACTGACATTTGCACTGGAATTATGGATACACATTTCTGGAATTAAAAGTTCACTGTGTTTTGTGCCCTC
This sequence comes from Chiloscyllium plagiosum, assembly GCF_004010195.1. Lineage (NCBI taxonomy): Eukaryota > Metazoa > Chordata > Chondrichthyes > Orectolobiformes > Hemiscylliidae > Chiloscyllium > Chiloscyllium plagiosum. The sequence goes on along the minus strand of NC_057716.1, from coordinate 36,727,619 downwards.
ATAAACTGAAGGGTATATTCCTTAGATATTGAACAATTAGCTTGCTTCAGATATTTCTTGCTTCAGTTTGCAATCTTTTAAAAAATGCATTCACAATGTTTTACCAAGAGGAATGTGCAAGTAATAAGCCTCATTACTCTATGAGTTGCTATAATTAGTACAAATAGTTATCTTTAATGACCAAAGTGGCTAATTGTTCCCCTTTAGTCCTATTATCCAGAATAATTCTCCTGGTGTCTTTAATGAACCAGGAACTAGTTTGTTTGTTATAAAACTACAATAATTGTGAAAAACAACTGGCAAACTGGTTAATATTTAAGATATAGTCTCGAATTAGGTGTATATTTAATCCCAAAACAGACACTCTTATAGAACACAAAATACATCAATGACACTGCAGATTAGATGAGATTCCCTACAGTGTGCAAACAGGGCCTTCGGCCTGACAAGTCCACACCGACCCTCTGAAGAGCAACCCACCCAGACCCATTCCCGACATTTACCCTAACTAATGCACCTAACCCAACTGGCAATTTAGCTCGGCCAATTCACCTGACCTGCACATCTTTGGACTGTGGGAGGAAACCGGAGCACCCGGAGGAAACCCACACAGACACGGGGAGAATGTGCAAACTCCACATAGACAGTTGCCCGAGGTGGGAATTGAACCTGGGTCCCTGGCGCTGTGAGGCAGCAGTGCTAACCACTGAGCCACGTTTATGGTGTGAAAAGCAAAAGTGATAAATTCCCACAATCCCCTGGGTTTCTTATGGATAAAATCAGATTGCTGATGGTCATAGACAGATGGAAGATGTTTCAATCAAACCCTGAATCGGGTGGAAGTCAAGCTTTGTTCAAGTCTTTGGATAATGGCCATAGTACAACATTTCAACTAATTGTCTGAATGAAAAGGAGCTTTGGAGGTGTTCTGACTCCCTAGATTTGTGAAACAGAAAACAATTCCAAAGAAGATTCCTAAGTAACCATTAGCACAGAGTTCCATAGTCTCTTCAAAAGACATGTTTTCCAACAATTAAGCCAATAAACCTCATCTCTAAAACCTTTGCTTGGCTATTTTCCAAAGTCATTTGACTTTCAGTAATCAATAGGTCGATTCCAGCCCAGATTAAATTGTTCACCTCATTTCTAAGAAACTACATGGGCCCTCTTTAAATTCTTGGTAAAGTAATCCTCCCCCCACTTTTCATTCATAAATATCTATATGTATTCACAACATGACAGCATCCTCGGGAAATTAAATACCAATTCCAAATGCATTTCATTATGATTCAGGCATGAAAACATATACAATATAAAAACACAAAGAACTTAAGCTTCTCACTGTTCACCTTTCCTCACTCAAAATTCAATCTATTCAGTGTATTGTTACCTTCTTAATCTTTAAAACTATTCCAACATCATTGCATTCCTGGTAGAGCAAGGGAACTATGTTCTTTTTATCAACAGTATAAACAATCTTTATGTTATAATATCTATTAACATACTCCACTAAAACAGTTTAACATTTTGATTTTTAAAATTTCTACAAAAGGCCAGAGGATTATAGTAAGTATATACCAGCATTTCGTTTTGGTTAATGTGGTACACATTAACTGCAAAATGAACAAAGCTTGACTTCCACCTGATTTAGGGTTTGATTGAAACATCTTCCATCTGTCTATGACCATCAGCAATCTGATTTTATCCATAAGAAACCCAGTGCAATGCAAGAATTTATCAATCATCTATTGTTTTTCGAACCATAAAGGTGTTTTTATTTTGCTCTTTTTAAATATCATCTCTGCAGAGTCATTGATGTATTTTGTGTTCTATAAGAGTGTCTGTTTTGGGATTAAATATACACCTAATTCAAGACTATACCTTAAATATTAACCAGTTTGCCAGTTGTTTCTTCCAAAGCCATATTTTCCATAAATGATGAGCAATAAATTGACCATTATTTTGCAAAGTCATTTGACTTTCTGTAATCAGCAGTCCTTCAAAGCCCACACTAAACTGTTGATCTAATTTCCAGAAAAAAACACCTGGGTTCCCTTAAATCTATTTTTTTTAAAACTTCTTAATCCAAAAAGTGTCTAAATGGTTCAATTACTTCCAGTTTCTGCATTGTCAATGAACAGAGATATATATTTTCCCCACAACAGGATATGGTTATTGCTGGCTAAACCAGCATTTATTGCTCATCCCAAACTGCTGTTGAGAAGTTAGCACTGAACTGCTTTCTGGAATTGCTGCAAAGAGAGCCCTGAACAAGGGATTTGAATTAAACCCTATCAAGTAGGGTTTAGTGAGTAGTGAGTAGATAGAATTGAACAGGCTACTTTTCTGCCCTTTCCAGTTTTAACTTGCAGAGTTCTTAAGACAGCTGAGGTATCCCGCTAAAGGACTCATATATATTGGCAAATTAAGATATGATTATGACAGTTTGTCCCCAATTACATTTAACTTGGGCATGTGTAAGAAAACAACCAAAACCCCAGATGGAAAATTCCAGCTTTCCATTCCCTTACCTCAGCCCTTTTACATCTGTACCAACAAGAATATGCTGTAAAGGCCTCTCCATTAATGATCTAATGGGTGACAAATGGTTGCCTGATCTTCCCTTACTGGCAGTTGCTATGTGTTTTCTTACTGTCTAGAAAAGATGGGAAGCAGACTAATTGATTGAATTGAATTAAATTAAATTAAATTAAATTAAACTAATCTAAGTTAAAATTAAATTAAATTAAGACATCCTGGCCTTAAATAATGTTTTATATTCACATTGCCACCAACATTCCTCCATTTGTCAAAATTCAGCTTGGGGCTAGTGTTAACCTTAAAGATTCTGGAAGATAACTCCTCTCAAGTTGATTCAAAACCTCATGCTTCTTTTTAATGCTCAACACTTTTAAACTAATGTTTATTTTCCTGAAAGATTAACATTGCCTATCACTGGATTAGATGCATATTTCATAGTTAAATGCCCTTATGCTCTGACAAATAAGATTTATATTATTGAAGTTTACTGTTGTTAACATTTGTACTTATAAGTAAGGAGAAAGTGAGGACTGCAGATGCTGGAGATCAGAGCTGAAAAATGTGTTGCTGGAAAAGCGCAGCAGGTCAGGCAGCATCCAAGGAGCAGGAGAATCGACATTTCGGGCATAAGCCCTTCTTATCGACGTTTCGGGCATAAGCCCTTCTTAAATAACCCAATTTAATTCTTTTATATAGAAACTTTAATGTAGTTACTTATGAGATAATCATTCACAGATGTCCAATATAAAAGCAGCCAAATGTTGAAACAGTGTTCTAGTAAATATTTTACTCTTGTATGGGCTCAAGTGTCGGCACAGAGAGCCATTTTTCTGAAAAACACAGTTCCTGATCTTATCTGGGTGAGTTTAGTGAACAGAAGGCAGAAGCTGCGTAGTTTCAATTTCAAATTTTGAGCATTTTTTCTCTCCTATATTGATTGATAGGCTTGGTTCTGCAATGGATGCGGAATTCTCTAAAGAAGCTACAGCCCTGAGATAGGAAGGGAACAGCAGCTGGCTTGGTGGTACCTTAGTCAAATGAGGGAAGTGTTGATGAGAAGTGGGTTGTGGTTAGCTAGCTGCGAGGAGTGTTAGCTGGATGTAGCCTTCACTGAGGTGTACTCATGAAATGACTGCAATGATGGACAGATGAAATTCTGTTTTCTGTGGTCCACAAACAGTGTCTGAAGGGCATTTACCTTTCCTATGCAATATCCCGGTGGCTAGGGTAAAACACAGAAAACAGGTTCAATCTGAAGCACACAGGCTCATTAAAATGTTTGATTGATGTATCTGTCTCTTGAGAGACTGGTGACCTGAACCCTTTAAACCCAGATGGGAGAAGGCTAGCATGTTTGAATATTTTTTCATGTAACCCAAATGAAACCCTGTTCATTTTTGGGAATTAAAAATCTCCTTATAGTTTGATTTCAGAATTGCTAGTTATATTGTGGGAATCGGCATCAACAATGTGTCTTAATTTATGTATTTTAACATTCTGCATTCCTTTTATCTAAGGAAGGCCCAACTTCTTTGTTTAATTATAATTGGCTTATGAATATTAATTGAAGTAAATCACAAAGTGTCTCAGTTGGTCTTTGCTTTGAACACAATGCAGTATAAATCTGCTAATATGAAACAACTGCTATTGAAAAAATTCTCAGGATAACAGAAATCCAACGTCACAGCACCAGCAGTTCAACTTCTTCCCACAAATTCAAGACATTTGAGCACAATTATGGTGAAAGCATGGGGTATCCTTTCAAATGTTAACCATTTATGTGACGTACATTTCTGACTTTCAAAAGAGAAAATGAGATTTTAAAATTGGTTTCATCTGCAGCAGTTTCTTATTGGACAGTTGAATAACCAATAGGGGAAAACTTAACAATTTGGGGATAAAAGACTAATTTCCTTGCACAATGTATAGACATGTAGTGATAAATTGGTCATGGAATGAAGCCAGGCTTTCAATCTATAAATTAACTGCTAAAGATTTTCTTCTGCGCAGCTGAGAGAATCAATCTGTGGTCTAGCGATTCTGTGCATGGGATGCCACAGTCTGTTTGAAATTATTGATCGTAACTTTGTAAGTAGAGGGCTTAAAACTGGATAAGCTTTGTCAATTTAACTTGTGTCTTTTGTTCAGAGTGTTTCTGCAGTCAAACTTTGTGATGTTGACCTCAGAATTACATTGCCTTTCAGAAGTCTGCTTCGTTTACAGGCTGAATAGCTTATTAGGCTGTATATGCAGTATACTCCAAAGATCACATTGTATGTCTTGTGGGCTGATTCTTTCTTTCTATCTATCTATCTATCGATCTATCTATCTATCGATCTATCGATCTATCGATCTATCGATCTATCTATCGGTGTGAAGTTCAATTGCATGGCGTGCATATATACCTCCTTCATAGAAGCAATGAATGCCACTGGATCCCTCCTGCCCAAATTCCTTGATGTCAAGCCTTGGGAGAGAAACACACAGGATCATCCTTCACATTGACTAAAGACAGTTGAACAACCGAGATCACCAATGAGTTGATGCAATGCGCAAGTATTAAAATTAATCAGGAAATGTACTTTGAATGTCTGCCTTGGCTACCTCTGAAACAAGAGTTATGGTTAAAGAATGATGGACCCTGTGCTCAGGCTGTATTAAGGATCATGAAAGGACTTGCAGCTGAGTTAGTTTTTACTTCCTTGTGATTGGGTAGAATGGTTTGGAATACCGTGGTATGTTGTTGGATCATGTTCAAGGTTTCTGCATTTTTGAGAAAGACAAGGCATTCCTTAGCCTTACAGTCCTATGAGTCCTAGTTGCAGTGCCTTTGGTTTTGCAGCACAAGCAGAATATATAGAATGGGGAATCTTCTCAAAGGAGGGAGGCGAGAGACAGCTCTCTTATGAAAGCCCTACACCTAGAGAATCTTCCAGGAGAGCCACTCTTACAGCGGGATGAGTCAGGAGAAGTATTTCAAGAAGCTTCACTTCACTAAGGACATGGTGGCAAAGTTGCGTCATCTCTTTCATGAAAACAGAAGTCTCAAAGTAAAGTGAGAACAGCTGTCCTGGTGGCTGTGAAGATCATTGTTGTCCTTTCCTTCTTTGTAATCAGTTCCTTCCAAGAAGCTGGTAACATTAGCAATGTTTTGCAATATTCTGTCCATAGAAATATCTGGAAGGTAATTAGGGTACTCTACAGGAAGAGAGAATATTCAGCCATTTATGGGATCTCCAGGGCAGAAGGCTTCCCAATGGTAGAGGCTTTGGGATTTAAGGACTTGTTTTTGGACTGCACCAACTTGGCACTAGGTGATAGCAGATGTGTTGACTAGCATAGAAGCTTGCAGTAGCAATGCTTGCAGCATGAATGTTTGCATTCTGAAAGAGAGCAGCACTGAGTTAACAAAGTTCACATTAAACAATAAATCTTAATAACAACAATTCATTTCATCTAGAAAGCAGAATATATCAAGTGTTAGATCACTATGTCCAGATCAAACTCCTAAACACTTTAAAAATAAAATCTTTTCTTGTTTCTTGCTGAACAGAACAGAATAAGTGAGTGTTTCAGATAATTACATTATGGATAGAATCCAATGCTGTTCCTTGGAGCAAAAAAAACGTCAGAAGGAAGTCCTCAATGTGGGAGTTGAAATGTCAGTTCCAATGATGAGTGGAATGTTGAGAATTAAGTTAGAAGAAAATTGAAGGTGGATTGTGATTGTGCTAGCAATGGGAATCCAATTGGCATGCATTAGTATGTCATGCATAATCATTAAAATACATGTTCACCAGATTTAAAAATACCTTTGCTGTGCAGTAATATGTATATGAGAGACATCTGCCTTTGGATTCATGACTGGTTGAAGGTGGCTTGCACAAGAGGATGTCTTTTTGATAGTTTTGGGATGAGCCCAATTTTGTTTCTTGCATGGGAAACTTGTTTGAAAATGGGTCTGGACTCAACTATGGGTTTTGCCTTTGGATGGAAAGGGACAGTCTTTCACCTCCACGAACTCACACATGTGCGGATGGTGGGTGCTCTGCTCATAGACAATTTTCCAGTGCTCAACATATGATTGTCTTGGAGCCAGAGCCTAACTCAATGTTGCTGCTTGTTTTGACGGCCAAAATACACTCTGGGTGACATAGTACACATCCCTGCCAATCCGCTAAAGGTCTACAAGAGTCATCCTCCCATCAAGAGTGGCAAGATTAGGAACCCACCCTTTCTTCTTCACTCTCACCCAAAATATGTCACATAAACAACTAGAGAAGGAGGAAAAAACTCAGTTTGAATGGCAACCCACTTCCACCATTCCCCAACTTTCACATGAATTCTGCTGAGATCAGCTCAGAGTGTACCCCACCAGAAGTGAAAACAAAACTGACCATAGTCAAACCCAATTCATTAGCTCAGTCCTAGTTTGCTCCCCCTTCCTTGATGAGCATGATATGGGCCTGTAATCTGTCGGTCATGAGCTATGAGGAGAAAGTGAGGACTGCAGATGCTAGAAATCAGAGCTGAAAATGTATTGCTGGAAAAGCGCAGCAGGTCAGGCAGCATCCAAGGAGCAGGAGAATTGACGTTTCAGGATTCCTGAAGAAGGGCTCATGCCCGAAACGTCGATTCTCCTGCTCCTTGGATGCTGCCTGACCTGCTGCGCTTTTCCAGCAACACATTTTCGGTCATGAGCTATGCATACTTAGCATGATTCATGGTGTTATTTGCTGGTTAATAATGGCCATTTTTATTACTTGCTTTTATGTTTTGGATTATCAGTTATTGTTTTGTCATTCATTTACATTTGCTTCGAGGTTTGCTTATGCTTTTTTTCACACTTCAGTTTTTTTAAAATTCATGTTTAATATTTGCCAAATCAGATCTCAGGCAGCTACTGCTGTATTCTTGCTGAAGGATAATGGGATGCTCACAGGAAGTATAATTACTTTTTGGAGGGATGGCAAAATGGGTTATTTTTGCTTCAAAAGATGTGCAAATCCTTAGCACGTTTCACAGAAAATGTGAAGAAAGAAACAAAGGCTGGGAAACCCTTCATCAGAACTAACACTGAAGCTCAAAGTTTGGGAGAAGATTTGTAGCTCGGGTGCTCGTTGTTGTGGTTCTGTTCGCCGAGCTGGGAATTTGTGTTGCAGACGTTTCGTCCCCTGTCTAGGTGACGTCCTCAGTGCTTGGGAGCTTCCTGTGAAGCGTTTCTGTGATCTTTCCTCCGGCATTTGTAGTGGTTTGAATCTGCCGCTTCCAGTTGTCAGTTCCAGCTGTCCGTTGCAGGGGTCAATATATTGGGTCCAGGTCGATGTGCTTACTGATTGAATCTGTGGATGAATGCCATGCCTCTAGGAATTCCCTAGCTGTTCTCTGTTTGGCTTGTCCTATAATAGTAGTGTTGTCCCAGTCAAATTCATATTGCTAGTCATCTGCGTGTGTGGCTACTAAGAATAGCTGGTCATGTCATTTCGTGGCTAGTTGGTGTTCATGGATGCGGATCGTTAGCTGTCTTCCTGTTTGTCCTATGTAGTGTATTGTGCTGTCCTTGCATGGGATTTTGTACACTACATAACACTACATAAGACAAACAGGAAGACTGGCACATTATTGCAGTGGATCGATTTATTGTTGTTTGATGTTTTTATTCTTTCACAATATATGGACATTGCAAGCTAGGTCAGCATTTATTGCCCTTGAGAAGATTGTGGTGAGCTGCCTTTTTGAAGTGTTATAGTCCTAAGTACACCCACAGTGTTGTCAGAAAGAGAGTTCTAGAACTTTGAGCTAGTGACATTGAGGGAATGGTGTCACTGTTCCAACTCAGGATGGTACATAGTCTAGAGAAGAACGTCCAGATGATGTGCTTCTACATATCTTCTGCCTTTGGCTGACTAGATTGAAGGAGCCTTGTACAATTTATGCAGTGCACCTTGTAGGTGTTAAATGTTATGTACGTACCTTGCCTTTAAGAGAGTTCATCTTTGAGGGCTCCACACCACTGTGTCTACAGTGTTGCAACTCTGCCAGGCAGCAATTATGTTTTGTATCTGCAAACTGAACATACAGAAATCAGCAAGTTTTCTGTAATGTTTATTTCGTAACTTCAGACGTGTTTTACTGTTTTCCATAGAATCATAGAATCCCTAGAGTGTAAAAACAGGACACTTGGCTCAACACACCAACCCTCTGAAGAGTATCCCACCCAAACCCATTCCCCCACCCTATTACTCTACATTTCCCCTGACTAATGCACTCAACCTACATAGCCCTGAACACGATGGGCAATTTTGTATGGTCAATTCACCTAACCTGCACATCTTTGTTTTAATTAGTTAATTAAAAAAATTAATAGATTAACCAATGGACCTAATCAAACCTTATGAATAATTGATCATTAGACCATTATCATTAATGAGAAGTGGTGAACAGTGGTGCTGATGAGGCCTATGATGAGGAAACATACTAAAAGTTTGAAAGTGTAGATGGAAAAGGGACTTGGGTGTGCTCCTCAATAAGTCACTGAATACTATTATACGAGTGCAGGAGATAATTAACAAGGCTAATGGCATGTTAGTTTTTAATCACAAGAGGATTTAAGTGCAACAGTCATGCAATCTTACCTTAATTATATACAACTTTGATTAGTCCACAACTGCAATATTGTATGCAGTTTTGGTTCCCTTACTTTAAGAAGGATATTATAGCTGCAAATGAAATGCAATACAGATTCACCTGACTGTCCCCCTTTGAAGCCATGGTACTTCTAACAAAATTCTGGATTAGTGGTGCTGGAAGAGCACAGCAATTCAGGCAGCATCCGAGGACAGGCAAAATCGACGTTTCGGGCAAAAGCCCTTCATCAGGACTTTTGCCCGAAACGTCGATTTTGCCTGTCCTCGGATGCTGCCTGAATTGCTGTGCTCTTCCAGCACCACTAATCCAGAATCTGGTTTCCAGCATCTGCAGTCATTGTTTTTACTTCTAACAAAACCCTATTCTTGCATGGACCCCACTTCCTATTTATTCTTGACCATTTGCCCCCTTACAAATACTGTTGCTCCCTTTCACAATTGTCATCCCTTCTTTTCCCGAGCTTGCAGACCTGAAGAATAAGTTCACAAGTCTCCTTCCTGTGGCAGTGGCCCTCCCTTATTCCCATGCTGCACCCCATTTTTCCCTTTGTCACTGTGGAAGGACCCAAAGGAATGACCATGTCCCATCCCCTTCAGTGACCTAAACAGACAGCAGTGCATGAGAAAAATGCTCAGACCCCCTGACTAATGCTTGAACCCCCAGACCCCCTCCCAACTGCATTAGCCCTATCTCCCTAGACTGGCTGCAATGGAGTCACATGATTGACTATAATCCAGACTGTGGCCTGCAAAGACATGGCCACTCTGACTGAGATCACTCTGAAATGATGCCTCATATGCTAATACCTTGGAGTAATATTGGAGGCTGTCCTTAACTTACTGTGCCTGGACCTCCTGACTAATGGGTGCCTCCATAGACATTGCTCCCTAAGACTGTAAGACACAGTCATAGAGTCATAGAGATGTACAGCATGGAAACAGACCCTTCGGTCCAACTCGTCCATGCCGACCAGATATTTCAACCCAATCTAATCTCACCTGCCAGCACTCAGCCCATATCCCTCCAAACCCTTCCTATTCATATACCCATCCAAATGTCTCTTAAATGTTGCAATTGTACCAGCCTCCGCCACTTCCTCTGGCAGCTCACTCCATACCCGTACCACCCTCTATGTGAAAAAGTTGCCCTTATGTCTCTTTTATATCTTTCCCCCCTCATCCTAAACCTATGCCCTCTACTTCTGGACTCCCCGATGCCTGGGAAAATACTTTGCCTATTTACCCTATCCATGCCCCTCATAATTTTGTAAACCTCTATAAGGTCATCCCTCAGCATCCGACGCTCCAGGGAAACAGCCCCAGCCTGTTCAGTCTCTCCCTGTAGCTCAAATCCTCCAACCCTGGCAACATCCTTGTAAATCTTTTCTGAACCGTTTCAAGTTTCACAACATCTTTCTGATAGGAAGGAGACCAGAATTACACACAATATTCCAACAGTGACCCAACCAATGTCCTGTACAGCCGCAACATGACCTCCCAACTCCTGTAATCAATACTCTGGCCAATAAAAGAAAGTATACCAAACACCTTCTTCACTATCCTATCTACCTGCGACGCCACTTTCAAGGAGCTATGAACCTGCACTCCAAGGTCTCTTTGTTCAGCAACACTCCCTGGGGCCTTACCATTAATTGTATAAGTCCTGCTAAGATTTTCTTTCTCAAAATGCAGCACTTCACATTTATCTAAATTGAACTCCATCTGCCACTTCTCAGCCCATTGGCGCATTTGGTCAAGATCCTGTTGTAATCTGAGGTAACCCTCTTCGCTGTCCACTACACCTCCAATTTTGGTGTCATCTGCAAACTTACTAACTATACCTCTTATGTTTGCATCCAAATCACAGAGGCTTGCTTGCTGGATGTGCAGTGTGTTGGCCATGGTGCAGGTGTGAGATGGAAGTAGAACATTGCCATACAACAATATGTACACCTCCTTGACTGAAACTGCTGGCCAGCAAGGCAGGTTGCCTGGTTGTGTGACTACATTAATTGACAAGGCAAGACACGGCAGGTTAGGCAGCAATATCCATGTAGCTAGGCTCTAAATGCATGAGAACTAAGAGAGCATGTGTGCTGTCTTGAGGTGCAGTCTGGTCCAATCTGTGAGCTGGGTGCCTATCCCTGTTCACAAAGTGTCCATAGCTGTCTTTCAATCTTAGTTGCCAGTGAATCCTGAAATGCAAGTCTGTGCTCCTTAAGCAGCCTGCAAGCCTGTCGGAGGTGTGCTATGATAGAATCATACAGCCAAACAGCATAGAAACAGACCTTTTGGCCTATAGTGTCTATGCTGACCAACGAACACCAAATGACACTAATCCCATTTACCTGCACTTGATACATAGCCTACTATACCTGGCATTTTAACTGCCCACCCAAGTGGTCAGGAGATGTTGGCAATTGTTGACAACAACACCCTTGGAAGAGGGGTCTGTACAGCTGGTACCTCTGCATCATGCCCTGAAATGCTGTTTGGTGCTGGGTAACATGGAGGCTGGTCATAGCCAGCGTTAGCGGAAATCTCCAGGCACCTACTTTGACTTCCATGCCCATATTTCTTGACATCTAGTTTGTTTGGCACTTTTGGTAAGATAGGAAGCTGAATATTAGTGAGGTGATTTGTGGTGTTAATAAGATACAATCCTCCTCAATTGGTAAATTCTCGCTGTCTTGTGAGAAACACATCTCGCTGTTCAGCAAAAGCATAAAAGTTGCAAGGAGTTATTCCTGATGTTGAGATTGACCTTGTCAGATTTCTTGATTGATTCTGCCACAAATCCCTAGATATGTTCTCTGAGAACATGCTGGGAAGTATCACTAAACCATGGGGCTACTTGTTCTTTGTGCTGAGACTTTAAGCATAACAGGGGGAGGTTTCAGCAAGATCTGCTAGGTAGTCAGCAGTAGAGGTTGTATGTTGTTACGGTTGTAATGTGCCCATTCACACAGCTGACGGCTGCTCTTGGATTGCAGGGAATAGATGCATGTGTGGATGCCTCTTAAACACAGTGACAAGATCCCTGATCCTGCAAATTAACAGTAAAGTAATCGATTCCTTGCCACTCTTGCTGCAATTTTGTTTACGGTTTTGGTTGAATATCTCATTGCCAAGCTTCCATGTCATATCCCATGGTCAACAAAGCCATTTCCATGCCAAAGTCTTGCCCATTTCTAGTCTCACTGTTGGGGGTACTCGACACAACTCCAAAATTGTGCTCTAAAATTAGAATACAGATGTAAATGGAAAATGACCTGTCTAAATTGTGAAGCAGGTTTGAGGGGCAGAATGATCCTGCACCTATGGTTCTACGTGAAGCCCAAACGCTCAGGCAGGTTATGCCTCAATATATACTGCAATCCATTTCAGAAACCAGAATCTAGTAGCCAGACTGAGATGTACATTTATCTAAGTTAATTCAATTTCTTCATTTCTTCTTTCAAGAAGTTAAAAATCACACAACACCAGGTTATAGTCCAACAGGTTTAATTGAAAGCACTAGCTTTCAGAACGCCGCTCCGTCATCAGGTGGTTGTGAAGGAACGGCGCTCCAAAAGCTAGTGCTTCCAATTAAACATGTTGGACTATAACCTGGTGTTGTGTGATTTTTAATATTGTACACCCCAGTCCAACACCGGCATCCCCAAATCATTCTTTCAAGAAGATTTCAAAGTTAGCAAAACTCATAAATTTGAGACCTTTTTTGAGGGGAAAAATAATGTTTCTGTTATAAGTTTTATATTTTGTGGTGTAACTCAGATATGTTGCTGGTATTACCTGGTAAATTCTGCAGAGTATGTTTGTAAGAAAAAGGGAATCTGCATTCTTGACAAAAAAGGTAGTTTTTGTGTCGATACTGTTTGAATACCAACAAGCAACTGACTGAAGCGAGTAGGGAAATATTTTCTTAGCTTAGCTGTGCTGCTAAGAAAGGATTCTGCAAGCTGTCATTCCAGTTTCAGACAGGAAAATCTTCATCCTTTCCAAACTTTCCATCATTGAATACACAATTAACCACAGTCAATTTCCAGTTTGTCTATTCTAATCTAAATATAATAAGAGCAGGATAGAGAGGAAATAAAAGGGACTTATAGGATATGTCGGCAAGGATGAGAAAATCAACATTCCTTTAATCAGAGTCGACAGATCACACTGCTTTGTTGAATGCTCAAAAGAAGTATGTTTAAAGTACAAAACTGTATCTTTTCATATTATATTTTTTACTGTGACTGCAATGGGAAAAGGGCTATTTTGAAAACCAAAACTCATGGAGGGGATTGATACATTTTTAAAAAAAGCAAGCTATCAATACATATTAAAAGTGTTGTTTGCGCTGACGGTTACTGAAGCAGTTGGGGGAGCCGGGGTGTGTATGACAGAAGATTCAGCCAGCAACAAGTAGATGATTGGTCTATGGTGTGGTGATCAGTTGTCAATGATAGTGGACTTCTGCTTGAAACAACAGTGAACCTCTGCCTGCCAACAACTATGTGATTGGTTGCCAGGTAGTTGAATAGCTTGTGGGAGTAATGAGATAGCCCGAACCATTCCAACCTCCAGAAAGGGAAATGGTGTTTATCCTTTTGTGGTAAGACATTCTTAAAACCTGAAGAAGCCAGCTTCTTTGCCCTCACCAATTGGTATTAGATCTTAACCAGTCAATCAGAAAACTTATATTGTGAACCAGATGTTCTGTGCCTTCGACAAGGAAGTGAATGCTTCCTTGGAGATGAGAGAGATTGCCAAACAGCAAGTCCTGGAAAATCAAAAGGATCATCTCAGTATGCCTTTGGGGACAGGGACCATTGATTCCCAATTTTTCCCTCTACCCCTCATAACACTTTTGTTTTCCTGTCTGTCTCTACATATGCATAAGGGGGACTTTTATAAGGCAGTTAGAATTTTAACCAGTAGAGTGATATATCGACAGTTCAGAGCTCTTTCCTGGAATTAGAATCTACTTATTTGTAATAAATTAATTATTGTTAAGTATGGAAACCTTATGAGTTTTCTATTAACCTGGGTCTAAAAGACAGGTAAATTGGGGAATTTTGTATACTTTTTATAAACTCTTTACTGCAATAAGGCAAGACAAAAGGAGGCATGGTATGGTGTTAGGTAGGTGTGAAAGGAGCAAATGCAAAATGACCATAAAATGATATCTTGATCATAAAACTTAACAAAGGGCAGACCGACTTCAGAACAATGGATCTTCACATCAAGGGTTTGTTTCGGTATTTTGAAATCAATCTGTTTAGAAATGTTATTAGACAACTTTGGAGCAGGTGGGTCTTGAGCCTGGACCTCTTGGCTCAGAGATAGGGACACTACCAATGGACCTCAAAAGCCTCTAGTTTTTAACATGTTTATATATATTTACAACAGATGTTTCCTTTTAAAACTGCTCCAACCTCTGGTACCTCATAATATCAAGAATTATACACAAATATAAGCTATTTACAGAACAGATATAAAGTTAATATATACATCAGGTCTTTGTCTGTGGTTATACTCAGTCCATTCTAATTACCTCTTGCCATCTTATTTCTATGTCCCTCCATTGCTTTTACCCTCTCCTATGCAGCAAGTATTTCTTTAATCACCTGAACGCAACCTGCTTCACTACTTTGTATGGCAAATTCTCCATTATTATTACTCCATGTATGAATAATATCCTTCTAAAACTTGTTATCTTATACTTATATTTCCTTGTCTAGCGTTACCAACATACATAACACCATATCTGGAGGGTGATATGGGAGCTACAAATGCACATGCTTGCTTTAACCAAAACAGAAATTGCTGAAAAATCTCAACAGATCTGGCAGCAACTGTGGAGAGAAATCAGAGTTAATGTTTCAGGTCAAGTAACCCTTCTTCAGAACACGAAGTTCTGAGGAAGGGTCACTCAACCTGAAGCATTAACTCTGATTTCTCTCCACAGATGCTGCCAGACCTGCTCAGCTTTTCCATCAGTTTCTGTTTTTATTTCTGATCAACAGAACTGTATCTGCAGTTCTCTCTGTTCTTACTTTAAACAATCCAGCTCCTGATTTTCTGAGTTACTTGCAATATCATTATCAGACAGACAATTCAACCTTTTTCCTGTTGTAATTACTGCAGCAGTGACCCTCCTTGTACAGTTGAAAACTTGAAGCACATATTGTACAATTCACTCTCGAGGTTCCACCCATTGCGCAAATCAATGCCATCATTTCTGGGGTGAGGTCCTGGTGAACATAAACACTTATTAAATTCTCCAGCTTAGCTTTCATTCTTAGTTATACTTGCCAAGAGAAACATCACTTTTTCTGTAGATAGTTAATTATCTGTTTCAAGAAAGCTTCCATTATTCAGGAATACATTTTAAAGTAGCATTGTGCAGCCATCTCTTGAGCTGTGAACATCCTGACAGGAGCAACTATCATCTTGCTGGGTGACACAAATATGCCGGAAAT
Source organism: Chiloscyllium plagiosum (assembly GCF_004010195.1). Taxonomy (NCBI): domain Eukaryota; kingdom Metazoa; phylum Chordata; class Chondrichthyes; order Orectolobiformes; family Hemiscylliidae; genus Chiloscyllium; species Chiloscyllium plagiosum. The sequence continues at coordinate 36,711,955 of NC_057716.1, read as the reverse complement.
GTGATTGGCTCCAGCATGTCACCTGATGCTTATCACAAGTAACATATTCCAATAGACCAGAACAGTCCGCTATGTTCTCTGCAATCTTCTGTAATTTTCATGCATTCTACCCTCAAAAGTCAAGCAGAATAAAATAAGCAAAGACTGGAGTGGGAGGATCTACTCTTCAATATTGTAGATAAATGCAACTAACAATGCATTTCAATTGAACTTGTTCAAAACCTTATTGCAAACACCTTAATGTATCATCTTTTTAGGAAATTATAGCAGTGTTTGGACCTTTAAATGCTTTTAAAAATAACTCATCAGAGTTTTATAAAGTCTTATTTCAAGCAATTAGATACAATGGGCCAATTAAAATGTTTAGCAACAGATGAAACAGGAGCAGCAATCACTCCCTGCTGTAATAATTTTTTGATGGAACTGGGTGGTGTATGAGAAAACTCTGTTTCCTTTGATATCCACTGAGACTTGGCTTTGGTACTCGCACAGACAGAAGGAATTAAAATCTCTCTCTGATGATCTTGAATTTTAAGTTTAAATGGGTTTTCATGGCCAAATGCTCAGCCCCAAATATCCAGTTCTTCAAAAATGTAACCAGAATGAGAAATGGAAAACAGTCATGTTTGTTCAGGCAATTTCTTACTGTGAGACTGACTCAGCTTCATTTGAGATAACAAATGGGAATATCTGATTAGCCCTGCTAAACACGACAGAGGAGTGTTCCATCCTGAAAAGTGGAAAGTGAAAAATAGTGCATTTTCTAACACTATATAACATTTTCTCTTATCACACATGTGTCTCTTCCTAATATAAGATGCTGTGCATGTGCATGTGCTTGTTCTTGGTATACTTAGACTATTTAATGCAAATTTACATGACAGGTTGAAATAATTATAAGCGAGCAAAAGCAATGTGCTGACAATTCTCCACCAATACAAAATGTCAGGGTTGCAAAATCTGTCAGGTCACCAATGACTTACATAGATACTCAAACTCACCCAATATTGTTGTTAATTAGACTTTATAACCTTAAGAGGACTAGCACTTATACTTCAGCAGTAGAGTAGTACTGAGTTTTCATTAAGTCTTTCTGAAATTTTAAACTTTAATAACTTGAAATGTACATATCACAGAAGCAATCTACAATAGAATGGAAATGCATATTTCAATTACAACAACAGAACAAGGAAAATTTCAACATTCTAAGCTACCCTTTTTTTTTTGTTGAAACATTGTTCCAGCTGAATGCCCAGTAACTCATCTTTACTTCTACATTTCAGTTGTCAATCATTTCATATCATTAACAGAGAATAATTAACAGAATTAACATAAACATGAATGAGGAATTATGCTTTCATATGTCACTTATAAGTTAATTCTACAGCAAGAACATTATAAACAGCTTGAACATTAATCCTGAATGTCTGCATGTTTCACCCGAAATAACTTAGGTAGAAGTCCTGGATCAATTTTATCACTGCATCTCATGACTCTGTCAGTTAAATGAAATAGTTGGATAATGTAGCAATTGCAAGAATGTGTTGGTGTCATTCTTTGCCAACAATCACTGCCTATATCTCCTAGAACTGTTTTATCACTGACTGTATTCACAGCTCCAATTATGAATTATCTGGGATCAAAAGGAGACCTACTGAGGTGTGCAAAGTATGAGAGGCATAATTAGGTAGGTAAGGAGAAGTGCTTCCTGTTAGTGGGAGGGTCAATTTTAAGGTACAGTTTTAAGGTAAGGAGCAGGACATTTTTCACCCAGAGGATGATGGGTGTCTTGAACCAACTGCTCAAAAGTATGGTAAGGGCAGGAACCACCAAACTATTTAAGAAGTTTAAATAAGCCCTGGAAACAACACAGCACACAAGGCTATGTGCCAAGTGCTCGGCAATAGGGTTAGATACTTATTATCTGGTGTGGACACAGGGGGCCAAAGGCCTTTCTCCATGCAGTAAAACTAAGACTTGATTGGATGTCAAAGTTAAAGTCTAACACAACAATATGATTGCACATCAGACAATAGATTTGTGGAAATATGGGAAGAAACGTAGCAACTAAGATCAGGAGTAGGCCATTTGACCCTTTGAGCCAACTCCACCATTTACTTTCATCATGGCTGATCCTCTCTCTCAATGTTATATTCTCACTTTATTTTCACACCCATTGATGGCTTTAAAATCTAAAAATATTAAAATAAATAAAATTTTAAAAACTGCAGGGGCATGGGAACCCAGACTGTAGCTTTAGGGTGCAGGACCTGGAGTGTAGGGAGGTTAGGAACATGGCATCAATTTCAAAGGAGGGTGCCTGTAAACAGGAAAGTGGCTTGAAGTGTGTATACTTCAATGCAAGAAGTATACGAAATAAGGTAGGTG
>NC_057716.1:36703750-36707061 GCF_004010195.1 Chiloscyllium plagiosum | reverse complement strand
ACAGATGTTAGGGGTAGGTTCTTTACTCAGCGAGTCGTGAGTTCATGGAATGCCCTGCCAGTAGCAGTGGTGGACTCTCCCTCATTATGGGCATTTAAGCGGGCATTGGATAGGCATATGGAGGATAGTGGGCTAGTGTAGGTTAGGTGGGCTTGGATCGGCGCAACATCGAGGGCCGAAGGGCCTGTACTGCGCTGTATTCTTCTATGTTCTATGTTCTATGTTAGTAAATGTAGGGGTATGGGTGTGTTGCGCTTCGGCGGGTCGGTAATCTGTAATCTGTAAATCAAATATTTAAGTAAAATAACAGTTAAAAATATCACATATGGAAGCATTTGCTTTTAAAAAGTACAGCATTTATTTTGCTCACAATGATGCAAGAATTAAGTTTGCCAGAATGTAAAAAGCTAGCAACTGAAATAAAAATTACAAGGAAACTAGAAAGGGCTTCCTACAAAACATGACTAAATGTAAATTACTGAAAAAGCTAGAAGGACCGTGGAGAGACAAATTCCAGATGGTGGCAAGATAGGCCCAATAGATGGAAATTTCTCAGGCTTTGATTGGTGTAGGCAATTGCAAGAAAGTCAGGAAAAGACAGAGAGAATGAAACAATCAGAATCCCAACATTGAGAAAAGATTACAACTTTCATCTGAATGTTTAAGTAGTAATTATTGAATATCAGTAATTAATGGCAACAACTTTATTTCCACCTCTTTATATCACATTAACAGCTAACTTCACCACATTTTTATAGAGTTCCTCATTCTCCCTCCTTCTCTGAGGAATTAGCTGGGCCAATTTCCAGTGCCAAAGTCAGAGGGATACCTGGAAGCAACAGGTTGCTGCTTGCTTTTCTGGGCCTTCATCCAGCTCCATTGTCACCTCCATTTCCCTACACGATCTCTGGGCACTCTCCCATTCCATCTGTCACTAAAGTGGACATCTCAATCTACAATCTGCTAGTAACCTGCTGAGTTTCTCCAGCAATTTCTGATTTGCAACATCCACAGTTCTTTGTTTTATTTAACCTAAAATCTGGGGTTAGGATTCATTGATCATAAAGAAATAGTTATAGTGAAAGGGAATAATTCAATATAGAAGAGTAAGAGCTCACAGAGCGTTGGCAGGAGTAGGGAACGACAGGGGTGGTGTAAGTATGGAACAGTTTTTCTCTTCTGGGGGTGGTGTATAACTTATGCTTTCATAGGTATGTGCAGCACTGGCTAGGCCAGCATATCCTGCTCTTTCTTATTCCTTTCGAACTGAATGGCTGGCTAGTACCATTTCAGAGGGCAGTTTTGAATCATTTACATTGCTCGTAGCTGGAGTCACATCTAGGCTATACCAGGTAAGGGAACCGCATTTCCTTCCCGAATGCTAAATCAATTTTTACAAGAATCAACAATGGTTTCACTGGCACGAGGCCATGCTAGAGGCAATTACATTTACGGATGCTGTATTCACCAATTTTGTATGACCTTTTACACCCGACACTGGAAGACAATGCTTTAGAACTGTCATATTTCAATGAAAATGCACTGACTTGTTCTGCAACATTCAAGCATTCATAGTGGAGAAAAACCTTCATTTAACTCACTCAATGTAGCATTTGCATTTTGGGTTCTGCAACATACATCAGGATACGGTTACAGACCTTATTTACAAGGATGTTGCCAGTTTGGGGAGTTTGAGTTTTAGGGAGAGGCTAAACAGGCTGGGGCTGTTTTCCCTGGAGCTGAGAGGTGACGCTATAAAGGTTCATAAAATCATGAGGGCATGGTTAGGGTAAATAGACAAGGTCTTTTCCCTGGGGTGGGGGAGTCCAGAACTAAAGGACATAGGTTTAGGGTGAGAGGGGAAAAATTTAAAAGGGACCTAAGGGGCAACTTTTTCATGCAAAGGGTGCTGCATGTATGAAATGAGCTGCCAGCGGAAGTGGTTGAGGCTGGTACAATAGCAACATTTAAAAGGCATCTGGATAGATAAATGAATGGGAAGGGTTTAGAGGGATATGGGCCAAGTGCTGGCAAATGGGACTGGATTAATTAAGGATATCTGGCTAGCATGGACAAGTTGGATTGAGGGGGTCTGTTTCCGTGCTGTATATCTCTATCATCCTATGACCTCAGAGCTTCATATCAAGGCATGATATTTGTCTACTTATGAAGGCAAAGCCTCCATGCCACAATGTGTGAGTCCACATGTGAGTGTTCATTGTGATTAATGTGAGGGTCAAGAGTACGATCACTGTTCTATTTCTGACATCTTCCCCCGATTTTCTGATCAGTCATTAGAAATAGAACTAGCTCTTGGAAGGTACCTTGTGTCATTGCTCACCGTGAAACCTTGCCATGTCAGATCAACCGCACAATAACTCCAAAAAAATGGCTGTTACTGCATGCAAGGAGGTAGAGCAAGTTACTATCATTTTCTTGGGACAGATTAAAAATCTTGGATTTAAATGTCTTGCTAGATTCAATGACATTAATCATGCCTCCACGGATTCAATAATGCCTTCCAAATTTTTTCAATGTTCATTAACAATTATGGCCTGAAACAATCATGAGGATATCATTGTGTGCACTAATTGCCTCCTTGCTGAGAACAAAGCACTTCAAAGCAGCACCTAAAGTTCTGATTTCAAAACCACATTCCAAAGCCAACAGTGGAAGATAATGCTTCACAGCTGCCAGCTTTGCAAACTATGCAAGGACATGGTCTGCAATGTAGATTGATTTTCTATTCACCGTGTGGAACGTGGGCATTGCTGGCTGGTCCACGAGTTGTTGCCCATCCCGAGTTGCCATGCGATGGTGGTGCTGGTGATGGAAGAATTAAGACTTTTCTTTGGGGATGGAGGGTATAACTATGATAGCGTAAGATGGAGATCTACCTTATCGCTGCCCAATAGTACTCTCTTCCCAATTTAGCATGAAAGATTTGATTGTGCAATGTACAATTGGATAAGGTCACGTACATCAGAGCTCCTCATGGAAGCATATCAATGACCTTCAAAGTTTGTGAGAAGATTTGTAGCTCGGGTGCTCGTTGCTGTGGCTCTGTTCGCCGAGCTGGAAGTTTTTGTTGCAAACGTTTCGTCCCCTGTCTAGGTGACATCCTCAGTGCTTGGGAGCCTCCTGTGAAGCGCTTCTGTGGTGTTTCCTCCGGCATTTATAGTGGCCTGTCCCTGCCACTTCCGGTTGTCAGTTTCAGCTGTCCACTGTAGTGGCCGGTATATTGGGTCCACACACGCAGACGACAAGCAACATGAATTCGACTGGGACAACACAACCATTATAGGGCAAGC
>NC_057716.1:36615154-36703633 GCF_004010195.1 Chiloscyllium plagiosum | reverse complement strand
TTCTGTTTGTGAATTCCTAGAAGCTTGGCACTCATCCACAAACTCCATCAACAAACACATAGACATGGACCCAATATACCGGCCACTATAGCTGAAACTGACAACCGGAAGCGGCAGGGACAGGCCACTATAAATGCCGGAGGAAACACCACAGAAGCGCTTCACAGGAGGCTCCCAAGCACTGAGGATGTCACCTAGACAGGGGACAAAACGTTTGCAACAAAAACTTCCAGCTCGGGGAACAGAACCACAGCATCAATGACCTCATTTGGAAGGCTGAAATGTGACGTTGTTTGAGACTTTATTATGATAGATGTGAAGGGTCAGGAGCTCCTTCAATGAAATTGTATTATTTTTTGAACATTCACCACAAATTATCTGCTCACAGATTTCTGATGAAGAACCCTCAGACTGGAGCAGGACATAGGTACAACATTGTAGACAATGCAAAGTTGGGTGGAAGGGAATCTGTGAAAAGGATACAGTGATGCTTCAACATGATTTAGATAAGTTGAATGAGTGGGCAATTGCACAGCAGCTGAAATGTAGTGGAGAAATGTGAGGCTATTCCCTTTGGTAGCAGAAACAGGAAAGCAGATTATTAAGTGAATATGATAGATTAGGAAAGGGAGAGGTGCAATGAGACTTGGGTAAACATGCAGGTGCAGCAGGTGGTGCAGAAGATAAATGGTACAAAGGCCTTCATACTGAGAGGATTTGAGGATAGGGCAATTGTACAGGACCTTGTTGAGATTACATCTGGAGTATTGTATGTAGTTTTGGTCTCCTGATCTGAGGAAGAAAGTTCTGGAATGAAGGGAGTGCACTAAGGGTTTACTAGGCTAATTCCTGGGATGGAGAAAGTGAGGTCTGCAGATGCTGAAGATCAGAGCTGAAAATGTGTTGCTGGAAAAGCGCAGCAGGTCAGGCAGCATCCAGGAGAATCGACGTTTCGGGCATAAGCCCTTCTTCAGGAACGTTGCCCCTTATGCTCCCTTTTAAATTTTTCCCCTCTCACCCTAAACCTATGCTCTCTAGTTCTGGACTCCCCCAGGGAAAAGACCTTGTCTATGTACTCTATACATACTCCTCATGATTTAATAAACCTTTATAAAGGTCACCCCTCAGCCTTCTATGCTCTAGGGAAAACAGTTCCATTCTATTCAGCCTCTCCCAAAAGCTCAAACCCTCCAAACCTGGCAGCATCCTTGTAAACCTTTTCTGAACCCTTTCAAGTTTCACAACATCTTTCCTATAGCAGGGAGACCTGAAGAAGGGCTTATGCCCGAAACGTCGATTCTCCTGTTCCCTGGATGCTGCCTGACCTGCTGCGCTTTTCCAGCAACACATTTTCAGCTAATTCCTGGGATGCCAGGACTGATATATGAAGAGACTGGATCAGTTAGGATGACATTCACTGAAGTTTAGAAGAATGATGGGGTATCTCATTGAAATTTGTAAAATTCTAGCAGAACTAGACAGGGTAAATGCAAGAAGGATGTTCCCAATGATGAGAAAGTCCAGAACAAAGGGTCACAATTTTAGGATAGGGGTAACCCATTACAGACTGCGATGAGCAGAAATTTCTTCATCTGAAGAGTGATGAACCTGTGGAATTTTCTGTCACAGAAAGTGGTGGAGGCTAAAATATTGAACATAGGGAGACCAGAAGTGCAGACAATATTCTAAAAGTAGCCTAACTAATGTACTGTACAGCCGCAAAATGGCTTCCCAACTTCTATACTCAATGCTCTGACCAATAAAGGAAAGCATACCAAACACCTTCTTTACTATCCTATCTACCTGTGATTTCAATTTCAAGGAACGATGAACCTACACTCCAAGATTTCTTTGTTCGGCAACACTCCCTAGGTCCTTACCATTAAGTGTATAAGTCCTGCTCTGGGTTTACCTTTCCAAAATGCAGCACCTCACATTTATCTAAATTAAACTACGTCTGCCATTCCTCGGCCCATTTGCCCATCTGATCAAAATCCCATTGTTCTCTGAGGTAACCTTCTTCATTGTCCACTACACTTCAATTTTGGTGACATCTGCCAATTTACTAACTATACCTCCTATGTTCACATTCAAATCATTTATACAAATGACAACAAGCCTTGTGGCACTCCACTGGTCACAGGCCTCCAGTCTGAAAAGCAACCCTCCACCAGCACCCTCTGTCTTCTACCTTTGAGTCAGTTCTGTATTCAAATGGGTAATTCTTCCTGTGTTCCATGAGATCTAACCTTGCTAACCAATCTCCCATGGGGAATCTTGTCGAACTCTTTACTGAAGTCCATATAGATCACGTCTACTGCTCCACCCTCATCAATTCTCCTTGTTACTTTTTCAATAAAGTCAATCAAGTCTGTGAGACATAATTTCCCAAACACAAAGCCATGTTGACTATCCCTAATCAGTCCTTGCCTTTCCAAATACATACACATCCTGTCCCTCAGGATTCCCTCCAACAATTTGCTCAACACCAACATCAGGCTCACTGGTCTATAATTCCTTGTCTTGTCCTTACCACCTTTCTTAAATAGTGGCACCACGTTAACCAACCTCCAGTCTTCCGGCACCTCACCTGTGACTATCGAGAATGCAAATATCTCAGCAAGGGGCCCAGCAATCACTTCCCTAGCTTCCCACAGAGTTTTAGGATACACCTGATCAGGTCCTGGGGATTTATCCACCCTGATTTGTTTTAAGACCTCCAGCAGCTCCTCCTCTGTAATATGGACATTTTTCGAGATGTCACCATCTATTACCCCACATTCTACATCTTCCTTGTCCTTCTTCATAGTAAACACTAATGCAACATATTCGTTTAGTATCTCCTCAATCTCCTGCAGTTTAAGATATAGGCTGAATTGCTGATCTTTGAGGGGCCTCTTTGCTCCCTATTTACCCTTTTATCCTTAATGTATTTATAGAATTAAGGAGAATCCAAAGAGATTCTATTTGCCAAAGCTATCTCATGTCCCCTTTTGCCCTCCTGATTTACCTCTTAAGTATACTCTTACTGCCTTTATACTCTTCTAAGGATTTACTCAAACTCTGCATCTAAACCTGACATATGCTTCCTTTTTCTTAACCAAAATCTCAATTTCTCTGGTTATCCAGCTTTCCCTACACCTACCAGCGTTTCCTTTCACCCTAACCAGAATATACTGTCTCTGGACTGTTGTTGTCTCATTTTTGAAGGCTTCCCATTTTCCAGCCATCACTTTACCTACAAACATCTGTCCCCAATCAGCTTTTGAAAGATCTTGCCTAATACCGTCAAAATTGGCCTTTCTCCAATTTCGAACTTCAGTTTTTAGATCCGGTCTATGCTTTTCTACCACTATTTAAAACTAATAGAATTATGGTTACTGGCCCCAAAGTGCTCCCCCCACTGACACCTCAGTTACTTGTTCTGCTTTATTTCCCAAGAGTAGGTCAAGTTTTGCACCTTCTCTAGTAGGTACATCCACATACTGAATCAGAAAGTTTCTTGTACACACTCGACACATTCCACTCCATCTTAACCCTTAACACTATGGCAGTCCCAGTCTATGTTTGGAAGGTTAAAATCCCTTACCATAACACCCTATTATTCTTATAGATAATTTGAGATCTCCTTTCAAATTTGTTTCTCAATTTCCTGCTGACTATTGAGGGGATCTATAATACAATCAAAATAAGGCGATCATCCCTTTCTTCTCAGTTCCACCCAAATAACATCCCTGGATGTACTCCCAGGAATATCCTCCCTCATATTCCTGAAGCCCGAACATCAATTTTCCTGCTCCTTAAACGCTGCCTGATCTGTTGTGCTTTTCCCTCACCACTCTAATCTTGACTCAATATCGTCCCTAAGTACAGCCTTAATGTTATTGCTTATCAAAAATGCCACTCCCCCTCGTCTCTTGCCCCCCTTTCTATCCTTCCAGCATTTGTATCCTGGAACATTAGGCTGCCAGTCCTGCCTATCCCTGAGCCACATCTCTGTAATTGATATGATATCCCAGTTCCATGTTCCTAACAATGCCCTGAGATCATCTGCCTTTCCTGTTAGGCCTCTTGAAATAAATGCAGTTTAATTCACCAGTCCTACCTTGTTCGCTGCTTTGTTCCTGCCTGCCCTGACTGTTTGACTACTCATTTTCCCACTGTACTAGTCTCAGATTGATCTTTTCCTTACTATCTCCCTGGGTCCCAACCCCACCTTACTGGTTTAAATATTCCTGAGCAGCTCCAGCAAATCTCCCTGCCAGTATATTAGTCCCTTTCCAATTTCAGGTGCAATCCATCCTTCTGTACAGGTCATTTCTACCCCAGAAGAGATTCCAATTATTCAAAAATGTGAACCCTTCTCCCATGCGCCAGCTCCTCAGCCACATGTTCAATTGCTCTATCTTCCTATTCCTACCCTCACTAGCTCGAAGCACCAGGAATAATCCAGATATTACTGCCCTCCAGGACCTCCCTTTTTAAATTCCTGTCTAACTTCCTATATTCTCCCTTCAGAATCTCATCTTTTTCTCTTCCTATCTCATTAGTTCCACTGCATACAATGACCTGCTGATCCCTCTCCTCTTTGAGAACATTCTGCACAGTCTCTGAGACATCCTTGACCCTGACACCAGGAGGTAACACACCATTCTGATTTCTCACTGCCGGCTGCAGGAACGTCTGTCTGTGCCTCTGACTAGAGAGTCCCCTAACACAATCGATCATTTGGAACCCGACGTACCCTTCATTACATTAGACCTATTCTTGTGACCAGCTCCTGTAAATTCCTCAATGCCTCTAACTGCCTCTCCAACTGACCCACGTGATCTGATGGGATTCGCAACCAAAGACACTTCCTGCAGTCATATATCATCAGTAACATGGAAGCTCTCCCTAAACTCCCACATCCGACAGGAAGAGCACATCACTCTACTTAAGGCCACCTTTGCTCCTTCACAATCAACAGGCCCAGAAAATAACACCATCTTATTGCTCTAAAAACACTGCTCCAGGCTAACTTCATACCTTTTTTCTATATTTTTAAAATTTAGTCAAGAGACAGATCTCAAAACATATGATCAAAGAACAACCCATTTTACTCACTATTGCAGATTTAAAGCAAGGTTATACTTAAAATATATGCACTTAGCTTCTCCCATGCTGTGAGCTCTCTCACACAGGTTCCTCCAAGGTCAGCTGTGAATTTCACTTTGTTAATTTTTCCTAGAGCCAACCCGATGTCCAGAGATGCTTGAACTCAATCAGCGAAGGCAGTAATTGCGCAGACTCACTGTGTCAGACAGCAGTGTTGGTTTCTTTCTCTAACCATGTGGTCTCCACCTTTGTTTGTCTACCTCCTTTTGATGCTTTTGGGTAATCCCACTTTAAAGCTGGTGCACATAACACGCCTCAATGACCATAAGCAAAAACGTAGCAGTCAGTGAGAGAATGAAGTCTACATTATACGTTGCTAAGATTTTGTAGCTGTAAAGACTATGTCAGGATTTTATTTGCGAGTGTTGTGTAACAAAGCTTCTCATGTTAACTATCAGAGTGAGAGGAATTCTGAGGAATCTCTTTTTGACTTTTCCATCAGCTGTAACACCTCAATGTTTCAGAGTGCATGGAGATTGTTACGTTACGATATAATACTTGAACATCCTGTAGGACAGCACTGAAACTGTGAGAGGTGGCATTTTGTATTGCCTTTGTTGGCAGACCAATACATTATGAAGGAGAGTGTTCATGTGAACTGCCCATTATACATCTCCTAGCTTTGATTGGTGGTGTACTCCATTGAAGCGTTGATGAATCGAATGAAATTTGCCCTGAAGAGACATAGAACATAGAACATAGCAAAGTACAGCACAGAACAGGCCCTTTGGCCCACGATGTTGTGCCGAGGTTTAATCCTAATGCCAAATATAGTAATTTAACCTACACACCCCTCAACTCACTGCTATCCATGTGCATGTCCAGCAGTTGCTTAAAAGTCCCCAATGACTCTGCTTCCACCACCACTGCTAGCAACGCATTCCATGCATTCACAACTCTCTGTGTAAAGAACCTACCTCTGACATCTCCTTTATATCTTCCTCCTAATATCTCCAAACTATGACTCCTAGTACCAGTCAATCCTGCCCTGGTGAAAAGTCTCTATCTATTCCACTCATTATTTTACACCTCGATCCGATCTCCTCTCTTCCTCCTTCTCTCCAGAGAGAAAAGTCCGAGCCTATTCTACCTTTCTTCACAAGGCAAGCCCTCCAATCCAGGCAGCATCTTGGTAAACATTCTTTGCACCTTCTCCAAAGCCTCTGTATCTTTCCTATAGTAGGGTGACCAGAACTTGGTGAGACCAAGCGTGGTCTCACCAGGGACTTGTAGAGCTGCAGCAAAACCTCGTGGCTCTTAAACTTGATCCCCCTGTTAATGAAAGCCAAAACACCAAATGCTTTCTTAACAACCCTATCCACTTGGGTGGCAACTATCAGTGCTTTGCAAATTTTTGAAACTGGGTCTGTGTGGAATTATGCCTATTGTTTGTGAGAGATGAACAAAGCTTCATTATACACCTGTTTTCTTCTTGCAATGATTAAAGAAGCTGTTTACCTCTCACAAGTGTGACTTAACTAAGGTTGGCAGCAAAACATACTGCAACCGACATTTTAACAATAAGTAAAAATATTTAAGAAGGTTATTTGAAATGCCTCACTCACCTATCTGTCCTCAGTATATTCCCTTCTTCCTTTGCCTCCCTCTACATCTAAGTGCAGTTTTGACTTCCATAGCTGGTATAGAATGAGCCTGTTCTGAGCTTGGCACTGTTAGACTGGAACACTTGGGATGTCTTAGTGGAGGAGCCAGATCTGTTGAAAATCTCCTTCAGAGCGCAAGGTCACCCTCCTCGGCTTATTTTGCTGCAGGCTTTGGGATCACAAACAGGACGGACTCGGTGAGAGGGCAGAGCACCTCCTGAATACCATGGGAGGCAGCTTCCACACGGAGGTGCTACTCCTGCTCCCATATAGGGGCCTACTGGCATCAGCCTGTCTCTCGGAGAAGAAAGGAGATCTCGAATATGGTAGAGGTCCTCTATAGCCTTCTCATCATGCCATTGAATCTGTGCACCAATGATAGACTGCAAGCCTATGCACATATTCAAGGGACACTAAGTGTGGCTGTACACTTTCCTTTCCCTTTGTTTTTGGCAGAGTTAGAAAATGTTGCAACATTTTATTTTTAGATTGGGAGGACCACAGACCCAGTTTCAAAAATTTGAACAACACTGATAATATGTGTTAGGTCGCTACCCTTTCCCTGCAGTTTACAGTTCAGCTTGTTCCATTTTGACATTAGGTCTGTGAAGAACCTTAAGTCAAGCAAGTACACATTATCTGACAGCTCAGTGTACCCTTCATTTCTTGATTTCAGAAAAGTGACAATTTTAGGCATCGGATCTGAGACTCATCGCAGGACCTTTCCTGAACCTAACCACTTCAACATGGAGGATTGCTTCACCATTGGCAGCACCAAGTTTGCTCAATAAAGATTTAAACAAATAGTGCTGAAGGGGGGTCTTGTTTGAATCATAGCAAACTTGCATTTCATGAGAAAAGTCCATAATGTTACTTGTTAATGCTTGCTGGTGGATTATATAGTTGTAATTGCCATGGGAAATCAGGATCATTTCTGAAAAATGCAAAAAAAACCCTGCATTTGCGCCAAGCATGTCAGGTGCACCATTGGTTGTGATGAAAAGCAGTTTCTTGACTGGAATGGCTTTCTCAAATACATACCTTTTGAATTCGTCACAGATATTCTCACTCCTTGTTCGCTTTTTAAGGAGAAAAGGTTAGAGAATGATCTTTAGTTGTTATGTCTTTAAAATTCAATCAGCTGAGCTGTGTTGGTTATATTTATGGATTTATTGAACTGCAGTGAGAAGCATTCACAGTCCTTTCGGTCCTGCTATAGTTACTGCAAGCTGTCCTTGGTCAACTATTCCATTCATCTTGTTACAGTGAATGCACTAAGTGATACACTCTGGATTGTTCTTAAAGTCTTTGAATAGTTATGCTCACTGCCATTGTTTCTTTAATTACTCCACTTGTGAATGATTTCTTCTGCTCTGCCAGAAGGTGACAAATGCAATGTGATACCTCAGTGCAGACCTTAATTTTTGCTCTGAAGTCTTTAGTCTGAGAAGGGGTCACTGAACCTAATGCATTCACTCTGATTTCTCTCCACAGATGCTGCCAGACCTGCTGAGTTTTTCCAGCAATTTCTGTTTTGTGCTTTAATTTTTTTCTGTTGGTTTAGAGGAAAGAAAGACTGATATTTCCCAACAACTTCAGCATGCTTCTTGGTCTGAAGCACACTATACCTGAATTCACTGGATAATTAACTCTTTATATTCATTGATATACTTTGATGATATATAAGGCAAAATCTCTCATCTTTTACTATTGTGAACAAAAATTGATTTTCCCATTGCATGTGGAAGTTGATCTTTTTTTTTCTTTCTAGATGGTCCAAGTTTCTGATATCACTCTGCCACTGGTCACTTGCAGAAAAATCCAGAATCTGTCTGGCTGCTTTCAAACGTGGAGTCACAAGAGGTCACCTCTGTGGTTGCAAATTGTTTCTGGGGCCACTGGTCAGATTTTACTGCTTGGATGTTGGACATAGGTTGCAGTGGCTTTCCTTGTATTTTTTCTTCAACCTACATGGACCTATTAGATAAGCAACTGAAAAAAACAACTGCAGGTCTACAGTGAAGAGGCAGAGCAGTTGGACCAGCTGAGCTGTTACCGCAGAGAGTCTACATGGGCCTGTTGACTCCTATGCTTTGAATATACTGGTATCATGCACCAGTTTTTAGCATAACTCATTTCATTTATTTGCATTGTAGATGCAAAACTTATTTTATTGTGCAATGCTGGAATCTCTGGTCAAAACTGAAACATAATGCAACAACCTGGCAAAGCTTGTTAAGACCATGCACTTTTCTTGAAACTGCATGGGTTCCTGGAGTGGTAACCATACAGAGTATGATGGTTGACATGCTCACAGAGGGACAGCAGGAGTGCAGTAAGATCAACTGTCAAAGTGTCTCCTATCAACCAGTCAATTGCAATCAATGTTTGGGAAAGCACTTGTGTCATGCATGTAGATTTCCATTTTGTAAGATACCACGTAAATAGTATTGCATACGATAGCAGCTCAAGATATTGGGATAATTTTATTATCCTGGATTGAGAAATGGTTAACACAAACAATACAGACAATAGGGATTAATCAGTCTTTTCAAATTGGAAAGACATAATTAATAGAGTGCCCTAAGGATCATAGAGTCATAGAAATGTACAGCATGGAAACAGACCCTTCAGTCCAACCCGTCCATCAGTTCTTGAGTTTCAATTATTTTGCTATCTGTATTAATGGCTTGGTGAAGGGGGCACAGTGGAATGTGTGAATGATACAAAAAAGGTGGGCAAGCATGTCGTGACAAGATCACAATGAATTCTCAGGAGGATTCAGATAGGCTGAGTGAAGGGGCACAAACATGGCAGATAGTGTTTATTGTAGGAAAATGTGAGGTCATGCACTTGGGTAGAAAGAAACAAAAAGCAAACTATTAGAGTTTAGTGAAATGAGGAATGATCTTATTGAAACATATAAGATTCTGAGAGGTTTTGACAAGTTGGCTGTTGATAAGCTGTTTCCACAAGTGGGGGAATCTTGAACTAAGGACAGAGTTACAGAATAAAAGGACACTCATTTAAAACTGATATGCAAAGGAATTTCAACACCCAGATGGTAGTGGGTGTCTGGAATTCTTTATCTCTGTGATTCGTATGGATGGATCACTGTAAGTAGGTAGGGAGATAGAGGTGACATGAAGGAAGAATTGAAACCTGGGGCAGATCAGCCATGATCTTATAAAATGGACTTGAAGGGCTGAATGGTCTCTTCCTGCTCCTATTTCTTAAAGTCTTGTGAGTTCACTAGATTGTATTCCCAGGTCTCATCTAGTTGAGTTATCCATCAAAATGGAAGTTTCTGAGCTGATGAAAGGGTGCAGGTGAAGGTATTACAGGTGAATCCTCCAAGGACTCAGTGGGGTCCTCCTCAGAGGTGGAGTTGGAGCTGAGGGTGCTGCCTATTTGTGAATATTCGCTGGGTGATGCCAGTGACTACATGAGGGAAGAGGAGAAGTTTGCTGTAGATGATGAATAAAGGCTTATAGAGTTGAAGGATGATTAAACATGGATGGCAGTGGGAAGCAGCATAATGATGCTCATTGGGCTGTTCATTTATTAAAGTTTCTCCAGACACAAAATAATAGCTGTGCTCTGATCCTGACAATTTCAGAATTGTCTCCTCATACAGGATGTCATTCACCATATCCCTCCCCTCCCACTATCAACCATGAACATTTCAGCCTGATCGTTTTTGTTTATTCATTCATGGGGTGAGGATGTCACTGGCTAAGCCAGCATTTATTGCCCATCCCTAATTTCCCAGAGGGCAGTTAGGAGACAACCATAATGCTGTGGGTCTGGAGTCACATTTAGGTCAGACCAGGTAAAGATGGCAGATTTCCTTCCTTAAGGCACAATAGTGAATAAGATGTTTTTTTGCCTGACAATCAATAATTAACATTGTTAACCCTTTTAACTCCAGATTTTTATTGACTAGAAATTTACCATCTGCCATGGCAGGATTTGAATCTGGGTCCCCAAAACATTATTTGAGAGGCTGGATTAATAGTCTAGCGATAATACCACTGGACCATCACCTCCCCAACGTGGGTGACCTTTTCCTGCAATAAGCCAAAGGGAGGGATTGAGTATGATGATTGTGGATGCTGGAGTGGTTAATGGTGATGTATGAGTGGGAGAAGAGAAGTAGCCCCACGGAGTGCATCAGAAGCACACAGATCAGGAAGTATTAGCAGTTGGTTGGTGAGGGCTGGTGAGTGGATAAGTTGCATGCAACCTGAAGGGTTATAGTCCGTGAGACTTGGTGAGATGTGTGTGCAGAGGCAGAGTTAGAGAGTAGTGGACATCCTATGAATGTGAGGTAGCAGTGAGAAGATTAGAGTGGTGCTGGAAAATCACAGCTGTTCAGGCAGCATTCGAGGAGCAGGAAAATCGACATTTTGGGCAAACGTCCTTCATCAGGAATGAAGACAGGAAGCCTCTGGGGTGGAGAGATAAATGGGGGTGGGGGGATGAGGCGTTCTTCCTCCAGGCGTTGGGTGGTGAGAGAGTGGTGGTGGAGGAGGCCCAGGACCTGTATGTCCTCTGCAGAGTGGGAGGGGGAGTTGAAATGTTGGCCACGGAGCGGTGGAGTTGATTGGTATGGGTGTCCTGGAGATGTTCCCTAAAGCACTCTGCGAGGAGGCGTCCAGTCTCCCCAATGTAGAGGAGACCACATCGGGAGCAACGGATACAATAAATGACATTGATGGATGTGCAGGTGAAACTTTGTTGGATGTGGAAGGCTCCTTTGGGGTCTTGGATGGAGGTGAGGGGGGGAAGGTGTGGGCACAGGTTTTGCAATTCCTGTGGTGGCAGGGGAGGTACCAGAAGGGGAGAGTGGATCGTTGGGGGGCGTGGACCTGACCAAGTAGTCATGGAGGGAGCGGTCTTTGCGGTAGGCGGAAAGTTGTAGGGAGGGAAATATATCCCTGGTGGTGGGATCCTTTTGGGGGTGGCAGAAATGTCGACAAATGATGTGACTTATGCGAAGGTTGGTAGCGTGGAAAGTGAGGACCAGGGGGGTTCTGTCCTTGTTAGGGTGGAGGGGTGTGGTTTGAGGGCAGAGGGGTGGGAAGTGGACGAGATGCGTTGGAGGGCATCTTCAACCACATGAGAAGGGAAATTGCAAACTTTAAAGAAGAAGGATACCTGGTGTGTTCTGTGGTGGAACTGGTCCTCCTGAGAGCAGATACAGCGGAGGTGGAGGAATTGGGAATACGGGATGGCATTTTTGCAGGAGGTCGGGTGGGAGAAGGTGTAATCCAGGTAGCTATGGGAGTCGGTGGGTTTGTAAAAAATGTCAGTGTCAAGTCAGTCGTCATTGATGGAGATGGGGAGGTCCAGGAAGGGGAGGGAGGTGTCAGAGATAGTCCAGGTGAATTTAAGGTCTGGGTGGAATGTGTTGGTGAATTTGATGAACTGCTCAACCCCCTCGCGGGGGGACGAGGTAGCGCTGATGCAGTCATCAATGTAACAGAGGAAGAGGTGGGGAGTGGTGCCGGTGTAACTATGGAAGATGGACTATTCTACGTAGCCAACAAAGAGCCAGGCATAGCTGGGGCCATGCAGGTGCCCATGGCTACCCCTTTGGTCTGGAGGAAGTGGGAGGATTCGAAGGAGAAATTGTTAAGGGTGAGGACCAGTTCAGCCAAATGAATGAGAGTGTCAGTGGAAGGGTACTGGTGGGGATGTCGGGAGAGGAAGAAACTGAGGGCTTGGAGGCCCTGGTCATGGCGGATGGAGGTGTAGAGGGATTGGATGTCCATGGTAAAGATGAGGCGTTGGCTGCCGGGGAAACGGAAGTCTTGGAGGAGGTGGAGAACATGGGTGGTGTCTCGAACGTATGTGGGGAGTTCCTGGACTTGGGGGGGATAGGACAGTGTTGAATAGGTAGAAATGAGTTCAGTAGGGCAGGAGCATGCTGAGACAATGGGTCGGCCAGGGTGGTCAGGCTTGTGGATCTTGGGAAGAAGGTAGAATCGGGCAGTGCAGTGTTCCCAAACTATGAGGTTGGAAGCTGTGGGTGGGAGATCTCCTGACGTGATGAGGTTGTGTATGGTCTGGGAGATGATGGTTTGGTGATGGGGGGTGGGGTCATGGTCGAGGGGGTGGTAGGAAGAAATTTCTTCGAGTTGGCATCTGGCTTCAGCAGTGTAGGGGTCAGTGCGCCAAACTACCAGTACACCCCATTTATGCTGGTTTAATGGTGAGGTTGGGATTGGAGCAGAGGGAGTGGAGGGCAGCGTGTTGTGAGGGTGGGAGGTTGGAGTGGGGGAGGGGGGTAGATAAGTTGAGGCGGTTACTGTCTCGGCGGCAGTTGGAAATGAAGAGGTCGAGGGTGGGTAATAGGCCAGCGCGGGGTGTCCAGGTGAATGGAGTGTGTTGGAGGCGGGCGAAGGGGTCCTTGGAAGGTGGGCAGGAGTCTTGATTGTAAAAGTAAGCATGGAGGCTGCGGAAGAAGTGTTCGACATCACGGCGTGTATTAAATTCATTGATGCGTGGGCGGAGGGGGATAAAGGTGAGTCCTTTGCTGAGGACTGATTGTTTGTCCTCAGTGAGGGGGAGGTCAGGGGGAATACTGAAAACTTGGCAGGGCTGGGAGCTGGGACCTCGCCCCCACAACCCCCACCCCCCCACCAACAAACCACCTTCCCCTCCTCGCACCTTCACCTGCCACTGCAGGAATTGCAAAACCTGCGCCCTCACCTCTATCCAAGGCCCAAAGGAACCTTCCACATCCATCAAAGTTTTACCTGCACATCCACCAATGTCATTTATTGTATCCGTTGCTCCCGATGAGGTCTCCTCTATGCTGGGGAGACTGGACACCTCCTAGCAGAGCGCTTTAGGGAACATGTCCAGGAAATCCACACCAATCAACCACACCGCCATGTGGCCCAACATTTCAACTCCCCCTCCCACTCTGCCAAGGACATGCAGGTCCTGAGCCCCCTCCACTGCCGCAGGTCCTGAGCCCCCTCACCTCATCTTCCTCCTCGGAACATTTCAACCCCAGGGCATCAATGTGGAGTTCACCGGTTTCCTCATCCCCGGAGGCTCCCTGCCTTCATTCCTGATGAAGGGCTTTTGCCCGAAGCTTCGAGTTTCCTGCTCCTCGGATGATGCCTGACCTGCTGTGCTTTTCCAGCACCACTCTAATCTAGACTCTGATTTCCAGCATTTGCAGTCCTCTCTTTTGCCTAGCAGAGAGAATATGTTGGCACTTATCAATGCAGAGTGCAGAAGTGCATTAACTTTCCTTCTGCACTGCTGAACAACCTGCTTCACTAAGGACCACAGCACTAACATGTGGAAATCTATATTTGCTGACTGTGTTTGGTGTTGCAGTCTGCAAGCAATAAGTCTGTCTATGTCTTCATCATCAAGTTCACCAACACTTCCAGATCTGTGTCTATTAAGCAAGAGCTTACTTGCTTTTCTTCACGGCCACACCTTTGTAGATTATGCTACGAACGCCATAATGTGAGGGGTTATTACTAGGTTACAGAAATAAAATTGACGTGCATCTTGACTTTACACACGGTGACAGAAACAAGGTGTCACCTGTAGTGAAAACATCTGTCTCTGGAGCTATCCACATCCCCAGAAGTACATCCAAGAGCCCAGTTACATAAATAATGAGGTGGAGAGAGGAAGACTGCATGACAAGCTATGGTGGATCGGGTGCTGTGAAACTCACTTGTCAACACATACAAACTGCAAATAGGAAAATTCTGCCATATAGAACAGGAAAAGGAAGGTCAAAGATTGGGTGAATTTATTAAAGGAATAAACTGAGGAAAGCAGTTAGACAATCAGGATGTAGCCTATTTTATTGATTCATGAATGAGTACAAGCTTCAGTCAAAATAACTGTCACCAAGCAAGTTGAGTAAGGCTCTCCAATGCCTGCATGTTCTTGGAAAATTGCCCCCCCATTGTCTAAATTGGAACTGGCTTGTCAGCAAATCACAGAGGGTGGTGATAGATGGAAAATGTACTGCCTGGGAAAAAGTAACAAATCAAGTTTCTCAGTGCTCTATTCTGAGAACCCTGTATTTTAAAACATTGTTGAATGCTTTGAAACACAAGTCAGTTGCAGTAGTAAATGGTAGATAGTTATTAGTGCGAAGAAATGTCAGCAATGCATACAGAAACAGATAGCAACAGACTTCTGTATAACATGAAAAGGATCCTATTGGCAGAGGTCCTAAAGAAAACAGATTTGCTCGTGATCATTAATCATTCTCTGAAAGGAACTGGTCAATGTGAAGCATATATTATGAGATTCTAAAGTTATTGAGTACATCTGGGCAGAATTGAGCTACAAGTAAAAACAAGTTATACAGATATTATGTAGAATTAATTACAATTCTATCATACAGATACATGGTGACAATACAACATGTGAGGTGGCGGTATGGGTAGGGTGACAGAGTGGTGAAGGGAGCATTTAGGGTAAAATGACCAGGCTGGTTTCAGGTTGGAACAGGCAGAGTTTTGACAAAATTTTCCAAGTAATCTAATTTTGCTTGAGCAATAAAGACTGAGGAGAAAAATCTTCAAAATATTGAAAAATATCTATGGTATAGAATCAAGAAGAATAGTTTGTTTGGGCAATGAAAATCGGAACTAAGAAGATATGAGGCAAAATTCCCACACCTCAAGCAAAGTAAATCTGGAACATTCCTGTTTTTTATAGCCCAACTATTCCATAGATAACTTTACTGTACCATTGTGGCAGCTTCTTCCCTTGTGTTGTTAATACAATTTGTCACTAAGTAATTACTCATGGTTTGAATCAAGCTTTATATTCATTCAAAATTGTGCATATCCCTGGAATGACCAACATTTGTTGTTTTTGATTTGGTGATGGTGATCCACCTTCTTGAAACTTTAAAGTGTGGTTTAGATAATCCCTCAGTGCCCTGAGGAAGATAATTCGGGATTTTGATCTAGTGACAGTGAATGAATGTAATATCATTCCATATCAGGATAGTGTGTTGCTTGGACGAATACTTGGAGGTGTATTTCCTATGCATTGGTCTCCTTTGTCCTTCGACATCACATGTTAGGTAAGTGCTGTTGAAGGATCGTTGGTGAGATCCTGTGGTCAATCTAAAAAAATTATTTGTTTTTTATTCCTTTATGAGATGTAAGCATCACTGACAAGGTCAGCATTTTTAATCCATCTCTAATTGCGCTTGAAATAAGTGGCTCGGTAGGCCACTTTGGAAGGCACTTAAGAGTCAATCACAAGGCTGTGGACATGGAGTCACATATCGATCAAACCAGGTGAAGACAGCAGATTTTCTTCCCTAAAAGAAATGAGTGAACCAGCTGCATTAATGCAGCATTCAGTGATAGTTTCACGACACCATTCCTGAGACAAACTTCCAATTCCAGACTTACCAATTGAAATTAAATTGAACCTATGACCTCTGACCATTAGCCTGGGTTATGGGAGAACTGGTCCAGTGACATTGACATTAACTTACTGGTTCCCTTTGCACACTGCTGTCACTGATCTTTGGTGGTGGAGGGACTGAATGTTTATGTTGGTGGATGCGATGGCAGTTTATGGAAATTCTTCGTCTTAGTTGG
Organism: Chiloscyllium plagiosum; assembly: GCF_004010195.1. Classification (NCBI taxonomy): domain Eukaryota; kingdom Metazoa; phylum Chordata; class Chondrichthyes; order Orectolobiformes; family Hemiscylliidae; genus Chiloscyllium; species Chiloscyllium plagiosum. The sequence continues at coordinate 36,687,258 of NC_057716.1, read as the reverse complement.
AACTGAGTGTTCCAAATGGTGTTTGTGCTTTACCCATTCAGGCAACAGGGAAGCACATTCCTAACTTGTGTCCTGTGGGTAGGTTTTGGGGAGGCAGGAAGTAAGTTACTCACTATAGAATTCCATCTCTGACCTGTACTTGTAGCCACAATATTTATGTAGTTCGTTCAGTACGGTTTCTTCTCAATAGTAATTTCCAGGCTGTTGATATCAAACGTCAACTCAATTTTTCTCTCCACAAATGCGACTGGACTTGCTAAGCTTTTCCAGAATTTTCAGTTTGGATTTCAGAATCAGTTTTATTTTGCTTTTGTTTTGTGGAAAGTTAATCTCCCTTTTGTCACTGACCTCAGTTTTACTACAAATCATTGATATCACATTTGGGCAAATGGTGCCTGGATTCCAGAGTCAACAAACTCTGGGATTCATGCTTGGACCAATGATATAATGAAGTCTGGAGCTGAGTGTTCCTGGAAGAAACATAAACTGAATGTTGGTGAGCAAGTTTTCACGGGAATCAGAGTAGGCCATTCAGTCCATCAAATCTGTTCCACATTTAATACAATTATGACTGATTATACACTTCAATGCCTTTTACCACTATGTCGTCATAAACATTTACACCATTGATACTCAAACATAAATCAACCTCTGATTTAAACATTCTCAAAGATTTAGCATCTGCAGCTCTCTGCGTAAATAATTTCCAAGATTCACCATGTCTGAGTAAAATAATTTCTCCTCCACTCAGTTCCAAATGGAACCCTCTTATTTTTAAATTGTGTCCCCTGGTTCTTTATGTCCACTTCCCCCACCTATCCCCAACCAGGGAAAATATCTTATCTGCATCTACCCTGTGAATCCTGTAAGTATTTTATAAGTTTAAATGAGATCACTCTTATGTTTCTAAACCTGAGACAATACAGACCCAGTTTGACCAACCACTCATCACATAACCATCTCATCATCTCAGAAACAAGTCTAATGAACTTTTGTTGCACCCCCTTATGGCAATAATACTTATCCTGCAAAAAGGAAACCAAAACCGTACATGGTACTCCAGGTGCAGTCTAACCAAACATCTAAACAACCAAAGCAAGGTTTCACTACTATTGTATTCACGTGGACTTGTGATAAAGACTAATATTCTATTAGCACTCCTAATAGGTTACTGCACTGGACCCAAAACATCTGCCTTCTCTCCACAGATGCTACCACATCTGATGAGTTCTTCCAGCAGTTTCTGTTTTTGTTTCTGATTTCCAGCACCCGTAGTTCTTTGTTTGTTTCTGCTTATTATCTGCCATCAGTTAGACTTGCTCTTGCATGTTTAGTTTTTAAAGATTTTCTGTGCAACAAGTTGATGCAAGTGTGAGACAGTATTTGGGATCTGAGTAAACATGGCAAACAATCATGTATCTCCTGAAGTAACCAGACTCAAAGACCGCAAAATTAACTGTCAAGAGGTGTAGTGCTGGAAAAGCACAGCAGGCTAGGCAGCATCCCCAGCAAGAGAATTGATGTTTCAGGCATAAGCTCTTTATCAGGAAACAGGCAGTAATTAGGCAAATCAGGCAAAGTTAACTGTGCAAGGACTGAGAAGGAAAAATAAGTTAGACAATGAATTCAGTATCAAATCAGGACAAAGGTGGAAGGAAATTTTAATTCAGTGTGACGGAAGAAAAAGACTGAAATAAGTTAACTTCTAAAAAATTTAAATCACCATATACAATTAGAACCTAAAAGACAGAGACACCAACTATGTTATAATTAATTGTCAGGCCAGAGAGGTCATTTGGCAATACCCTACTAGAAATGTTTTACATTATTTGATGCCCTTTGATGTCATTCTCATTTGACAGTTTTAATTCTCTCGTAAATATGATTAATCAAGCATCTCAATCTTATTTTCACTGAACAGCAGTTATTAAGCGATCAGTTGACGTCAATTTCACTGAAGAGAATCACGTAGCTGTAATTTGACATCCCAAGTGGTTATCAATATGCATCATTGTCAGTAATTTGCAATGAATGTCCCAGCACAGCTCTCAAACATTTGTGGTTAGCATAATTTCATATCCTTCAGTGCTGCAAATGAGGAATTATGTGAAAATTTGACTAAGTTCCATCAACATCAGTGGATATTTGCAATATTGTTCTATGGATTTTTCTCAGTCCCAACTGATATGGTGTAAGTTGTTCAACAGGCAATGTGCAGATCATGTAGTGAAGGTGTGAATGTGTATGCCTCCCTTGACAGCTTTCCTGATATTGTAAATGTGTAGGCACATGTACCTTATGAAACCTCAACTTTGTTAATGGTTCTACAAACTTTACAAACCCATTCCCTTTCCCAACCACCATCCCCACCAACTGCCAAGGTAAATTTATCGAATCAAACATACTGTTAGCCTCCAAACTGGGGAAAAAACATTTTGTACCAGTCATTGCATATATTCTCTTCATGAAAATTTATTTGAGGGGGAAGTTTATTATGCCATTTATTATACTTTGTTGTGCATAAAATTTCAGGAATTATTTAAATAATGATTTCAATAGATATTTGCAAGTGTTGAAATGAATGTTAGCTCTTGATCTTAAACTAATATAAATTCAATACTATGCATCATAAGACCAATAAAAAGACCTATTCATGATCTCAATAATGAATATTGATATTTTATTTATTTCATCACAATTCATTCAGGAACTGGACTGACACGAGGCACTTTCCAAATGTGATTCAGTATTGCATCCAAAGGCTAATGCAACCCCATTTACTGATCCTCCATATAAGTCCAGCGTGTGTATTCAGGAAATCCTTCAAGCAGAACTGAATGATATCAAGTAGCATTGTATCATTTGAAAGATAGATGACTACATAGATTGGTGCAGCTCCATCAAGTGTTTTTTTTTAAATGGAATTAAGCCAAAGTAAGAGTTTCCCTAATTTCCAAGGGGCCTCAAATTTTCACTTATACTGTGTCCATACAAAATATCCATGTTGAAAAATTAAATCCAAAGTTTTACAGAGCAAGGTTATTTTCCAATCCAGATGTGAAGCAGGTATACTAATCTGTCTATTCAGCACAAGAATATCAACAGATATTCATTTAGAACGCCATGTGGATGATTCCAACAATTATCATTTGGAGTATCAGTTAGTCAAAACATTTCAGTAGCATGTGGACATTTAAGAAAATGCCTGGTTGCATTTGCAAAGCTGACATTATCCCAGTTACGGGTAAAACAAAGGAGAAAGTGAGGACTGCAGATGCTGGAGAGTCAGAGTGGAAAACGGTGGCACTGGAAAAGCACAGCAGGTCAGACAGCAACCGAGGAGCAGGAGAGTCGAACTTTCAGGCATAAGCCCTTCAGGAAGACAAAGACAAAACATGACCACAGCATTCACTAGTGACAGCAGCAACACAATAATCAGCCTCACCATTTAATAACACAAAGTGTCACGTCAGCCAGACAAACTTGTTTGGGTCCATTTACTCCACCAATGGAGTCCATCCTAGTCCAGGTAAGATTGCGGATGCCAATCAAATGCTGAACTGGCAGGATATAGAGGGCCTGCAACATTGCCTCAAAATATTCCATTTTCTCTCATTGTATATTCCCAACTTTTTGGGAAAGATTTGTTTCAGAAGACCATCCATTACTGTGGTAAGACAATCTCAAATATCTGTTTGATTCTCTCAAATAAAATCTTGCTAACTGCAATACTACAATGTCAAAAAAGCCATGATTTTTGAATTGGATGCATCACAAGGTCTAGGTGACTTCCTTTTGACAAGATTCTTGTCAAGATGTCAAGATTATTTCCTTTCTTTCAAAACCTTATTAACCATGCAAGCCAACTATTCCAAAATAGAGCAGGAAAGCTTGGTTCTAGTACTTAGCATCATATTGTTTCACATATATTTATTTGAAAGAAATTCACCAATGAAACAGATCATAAGTGATCATAAGAGTACATCTCACAATGCACTAAAAAATGTTCTGCCATGTTTGCAGCATTTATTTGTCAGTGTGTAAAGATATGGCTTTAAAATGAGAATATAAACCAGGCACCAGGATGATTACATCTGACACATTGAGCAGATAACTCAATCAACAAAAAAGTTGACGTGTGGAAGCAGGCCATTCAGTCTATCTATCCCATTGGTAATCAACCCAGCCTGCACATTCCAACATTGCCAATCCAGCTAGCCTGCATATCTTTGGACTGTGGGAGGATACTCCCAAAACTGTGACAGGGCAGAGAATATGAGATAGAAGTTCAGATGAAAGTACTTGGATACTGCAAAGGTTGCTAGAATGTGCAGCCAGTGCAGATCGCACAAAGTTATTATTGACCATGATGTTACATTTCTAACATTATTAACGCTCAGAAGTCCATTCAGATCAATGTATGGCACATCAATCCAGCACAAAAACAATAAGGAAGAATATTCCATCAGTTATGATCGTGAAGTGGCATTGGATGACAGCAATCAGTTGCAAGAAAACAAAGTTGTCCCACAAATGCACAGAGAACACTGTGTACCTGTCCCGATGGATATGTGATCACCAAACCAGGATGAATTGTCAAACCTCCAAAGCATGATATTAATGATTAAAATGTTAGTCTTGTAAACCCTGCTTTACCTGTATAATTACTGAATTGACAACATGCCCCTATTTGCAATCATGTTTGGGATAAGTTTTTACCTCTGGAGAAAGGAGGATACAGCATGTGCATTGACTATATAAAGATCAAATACTTCATCTTTCCTCAGATTACTTGAAACATCTCACTACTGAAAATATTTTCCACTATAGTGGTGGAATAACTCAATGCTAGGTTAGAATCTTATGTGCTGAGGAGTTCAGTATTGGTTGATAATATTTGTAATAAATGTCTGTTGGATTGTTAACTACTACAATATCCTTATCCAGTTTCTTACATTGAGCATCAGTAAATTACCCTGTTGGAGGTAGACCCTCAATGCCCTCTACTCTACAAAGTGTCCCCTACTTTATCCTGGTGATCATCCTGCCTCAGAGGAGGCAGCAAAGGTGGCACAGTCAGCAGCTGGGGAAGAGAAATAGCAGAGGATGCTTAGCTCAGGGAGTGAAGGGATAAGTGGAGACCGAGGAGCAGAAGGTGAAGGAGGAGGAGGTTAAGGTAGTGGTAAAGGAGGAGATCACAGTGGTAGATGATGGTCGAAGTGGTAGAGAAGGAGGTCACATCAACAATGGACGAGGTTGAGGTGCCAACTCAGGAGCCAGAGGAAGAGCTCTTCGTCATGGAGTCGATAGGAGTGGTGTTGGAGAAGGAGGACAGTAGAATGAAACAATGAGTGGGACGTCGAGGTAGTAGAGTTACATGAGGTGGGATAGTGGAGGAGAAGGAGGTCAAGGTTGCTCTGGGGTATTCAGATGTCATAGATGTGAAGGGCCTGGAGAACGCTAAGGTAACAAACAAGTCGGTGAATACTGAGGCAGTGGAGGAGCAGAAACAGGAGGAATTCAAAGAGAAGGTCAGTGAGGGATAAGAGCAGTCGGAGGCTGAGGAAGTGAGGTCACCAAATAAATACGTGTTACTTCTGAAAATGCTGAAGCCTCGATGTTCCGGCAGCTGAATAAGAATCATTATCCATTGCTGTGTTGCTTTTTCAACCACCTCCGCTTTGAATGTGTTCTTGATATGCCCAAGCTTTGACCTCTTTCTCACGACATAGTCTCCCTTTTATTTCCTGCAGGTATGAGTAGCATTTACATGGTCTTGGCAGTCAAGAGGTTGGCCCTGCAAAACCCAGCCTCCTCTACATCTGAGGAAGAGGACACAGATGCCTCAGAGGATTCACTGGCTCCTGCACCCTCCAGCAGCTCAGCTACTAAGACCTTAGTGAGTACTTTTTCTAGATTTGAGTCAGAAGCACATCCTGGTGTGTATATCACTCCCACGTCTCCACAATTCCACAACTGTTTGATGAGGGAAGGTCCCACGTCACTGACACACAGAGGTTGGCCAGAAATCAGGTATCCATTTGACACTAAGCAGTGCCGACAATTCCAATCTTCAATAAAATAAGAACGCTGACAAAGGAGCGGTAGGTGAATTTGTCTGAGCCTCTGGAGAAAACATCTCAAAGGCTGCAGAATTCCATCAACACTGTTTACACCATGCTATCTCTGGTTTGCGAGTATCTAGATGCCTCTGTGGACAGGTTGGCAGCTGCCATGGAGAGTCAAATCCACACACTCAGTGTCTGCCTGATAAATGGACTTGCACTCCATCACTCCAGCCATTGTCAAGGTGACAGGGCAATGAGGGATCTTGACCTCACCCTTGGTGCCCTTTCCCCAGAAGGAGACAGGGCAGTGATAGTGGGTACCCAGCAGAAGAAGAAACTCAGGCCCAGAAGACTCCTCTCAGGACACCTCAGAAATGCCAAGCCCTCCACATTCATTCTGCCCTGTGGCATTTTAAGCTGAGGACAGTGAGCAGGCCTCTTAACAGGACACACGCAGCATGTCTGGGCTCTTTAGCCGCAAACACAGATGGGGCTGCCTCACCAAACTTCCAAGGCCAACAGGCTCCATTTCAGGGCAGGCTTCCTCTCCCTCTGCTGAAGACACCAAGACTGCTCTGAGATGTAGTGGAAGAGGAAAGAAAAATACCTTTCATGGGCACATTGGTGGCGTAGGTCAATGTCCATTGTAAGTACCTTCTCACATTTTGAAAATATGTTATTTGTTTTTGATCATCAGCTGTATGAGCAAAGTGAAGGTATAGACCCTGTACATCCTGAGCACAACATGATGTTTCATGGTTCATGTATAAACTAAGCAGCTCCTGCACCATGTGCAGGCTATTTGACTTTAGAAGGTGTTCGCACCTTTTGCTAGGAGGGTCAATCTTTCCAGGCCACAATACATTGACTGTCCATTAAACCATTGGTGGGATTGATTCCTGATGCTACACAATGTGGTCAAGAAGGATCAGTGATCCCAAGGATCAAATGACAAGCTGGAGACACCTGGTGACCACTCTGACTTTCAGGTCCGAAATAGTTGCTATCTAGTTTATATCTGTAACCCACACTTTGACATCATTGAATGCTATTGATCATTGCAAATTAGGACATTTAATAACTGTGCTATTTTAAAAGCATCGAAAGCAAAACGATGACAAAATTTTCTGTAATGGTAATTAACACATATCACCTACATTGGAGGAGTATTGAGGCTGAAATGAGCAAAACTCTCGATACATAGAACATAGAACAATACAGCATAGAATAGGCCCTTCGGCCCTCGATGTTGCGCCGACCTGTGAACTATTCTCTGCTCATCCCCCTACACGATCCCAAAATCATCCACGTGTTTATCTATGGATTGTTTAAATCTCCCTAATGTGGCTGAGTTGACTACATTAGCAGATAGGACATTCCACACCCTTACCACTCTCTGCGTAAAGAACCTGCCTCTGTCATCTGTCTTAAATCTATCACCCCTCAATTTGTAGTTATGCCCCCTCATACACACTGAAGTAAGCATCCTAGGAAAAAGACTTTCACTGTCTACCCTATCTGATCCTCTGATCATCTTGTATGTCTCTATCAAATCCTCTCTTAGCCTTCTTCTTGCCAATGAGAATAGGTTCAAGTCTCTCAGCCTTTCCTCATAAGACCTTCCCTCCAGATCAGGCAACATCCTGGTAAATCTCCTCTGCACCTTTTCCAATGCTTCCACATCCTTCCCGAAATATGGGGACTAGAGCTGTACACAAAATTCCAAGTGTGGCTGCACCAGCATTTATATAGCTGCAGCATGATATTGCAGTTCCGGAACTCAATCCTTCTATGACTGAAACCTAACACACTGTATGCCTTCTTAACAGCACTATCAACCTGGGTGGCAACTATTAGGGATCTATGTACATGGACTCCAAGATCCCTCTGCACATCCACACTACCAAGAATCTTTCCGCTGATCCAGTACTCTGCTTTCCTTTTATTCTTCCCAAAGTGTATCACCTCACATTTAGCTGCATTGAACTCCATTTCCCACCTCTCAGCCCAAATCTGCAGTTTATCCAAGTCCCCCTGCAACCTCTTCCACACTGTCCACTGCTCCACTGACTTTAGTGTTGTCTGCAAATTTACTAATCCATCCAGCTATGTCTGCGTCTAAGTCATTTATAAAAATGACAAACAGGAGTGTTTCAAAACCGATCCTTGTGGCATACCATGAGTAACCGGACCCCAGACTGAATATTTTTCATCAACCAACATGCGCTACCTTCATTCAGAAAGCTAGTTTCTAATCCAAACTGCTAAATCACCCTCAATCCCATGCCTCTGCAGTTTCTCTAACAGCCTACCACGTAGAACCTCATCAAAGGCTTTACTGAAGTCCATGTACACCACATCAACTGCCCTACCCTCATCCACATGCTTGGTAACCTTTTAAAAAAACTCAGTGAGGTTTGTGAGACAACACCTGCCCTTGACAAAACCATGTTGACTATCTGAAATCAAATAGATGATTGCTTGCTAGATGATTATAAATCTTATCTCTTATGATCCTTTCCAAAACCTTTCCTAAAACAGAAGTAAGGCTCACTTGTCTATAATTACCTGGGTCATCTCTACTGCCCTTCTTGAACAAGGGCACAACATTTGCAATCCTCCAGTCCTCTACCAAACCTATAAACAATGACGACTCAAATATCAAAGCCATAGGCTCTGCTATCTCCTCCCTAGCTTCCCAGAGAATCCTCGGATAAATCCCATCCGGCCCAGGGGACTTTTTTAGATTAGATTAGATTACATTACAGTGTGGAAACAGGCCCTTCGGCCCAACAAGTCCACATCGACCCGCCGAAGCGTAACCCACCCATACCCCTACATTTACCCCTTACCTAACACTACGGGCAATTTAGCATGGCCAATTCACCTGACTTGCACATCTTTGGATTGTGGGAGGAAACCGGAGCACCCGGAGGAAACCCACGCAGACACGGGGAGAACATGCAAACTCACACAGTCAGTCGCCTGAGGCGGGAATTGAACCCGGGTCTCTGGCGCTGTGAGGCAGCAGTGCTAACCACCGTGCCACCGTGCCGCCCACACGGGCTTGTCTACTTTCACTCCTTCTAGAATTGATAACACCTGTTTGTAATTAACCTTAATCCTTTCTAGTCTAATACCTCGTACCTCATTCTTCTCCTCTACAATATTCTCTTTTTCCTAAGTGAAAACCGATGAGAAATGTTCGTTTAGCACCACTCTGATCTCCACAGGGTCCACACTCAACTTCCCACTTCTGTCTTTTATTGGCCCTTTTCCTACCCTAATCATCATTTTATTCCTCACATACCTATAGAAAGCTTTAGGGTTGTCCCTTATTCTATTTGCTAAAGAATGCTCATGTCCTCTCTTTGCTCTTCTTAACTCTCTTTAAATCCTTCCTAGCTGATCTGTAACTCTCCATCGCCTCATCTGTACCATCTTGCCTCATCAACACATTCACCTCATTCTTCTTCGTAACAAGAGATGCAATTTCTGTTGTAAACCACGGTTCCCTTACCTTATCACTACCTCCCTGCCTGACAAGGACACGCAATATCTGTTCCTTACCCTGGAGAGTAGCTTGTATCTATTACAAATATAGTAATTTCTTTGCATTTAATTTGCATTTAATTCATTTTGATGGCGAGGCAGGTGGTGAGGTATTATTTTGGAGAAGTTAATGACAGAATGGTATACCTTGGACATCAAAACTTGGATTTCTATGTCTACTCACATTCCTGCCTTAGTATTAAATAACTGCAGCATTGCATTTTAAAAATCATGACTGTCATTAACCTTTCTGTAAGTTTCAGAACAAATGCTTGAATCGGGTTCACTTTTCAGATAATACATATTAATGAACATTTGACAGTCACATTTCAACTCTTTTGATTGAATCATTGCTTCTTCCATTTATCTTGCACATTTTTCAGAAATATATAACAAGTACATAATAAGTCACTTTCTACTTATTATTACAAAACAACAGGATTCTGTGCTCTTTCAAACATAATAATTTAATTTGTTACAAGGCTGTTTCTTTAAAATTCAAATTTGTTATTTAGAACATGATTTGGAGACTAATTTTTCATTGTTTCTAAAGCCTGTTATGCCAGTAACCTATTTTTGCTGTGGTTCAGAAAAAAGGAAATAATGCAATGATGCCTATAATATAATTACAAGAAGATCTGTTCTATATTACCATCAAAATAACTGAGTTACAAAAGACAATGTTATCTCAGCTTACACTGAGCAAAGAGTAGCACATCAGTTACATGCTCAAATTAGTGCAGTGTTTATTTAATAGAAAATATTGAAACCGAAGGATACCAAGAAATTATGACTCCATAATTTCTTTGGATTAGTCAAATCTGGATATTCCTGAATATAAAAGCATGAAGAGAAGAGGAAAAGGCAAACTCTAAATGCTCAACACAGCAGCATCCAGATTTTAGAAATGATAACCTTTCTCAGTGAGTCATAAGTGACATGTACATGTAATATCTTGCAATGAAAGTTTCATTTATGGATGTACCTGATAACTAATATTATAACATTTCTTCCTTTCTCTGTCATCATAGATATAGACGATCAACCTGACAGCAACAGGGTGCCTCCCAGCACACTGTGTTCCTCTCATTCATTGCAAATGCCAACACTGTTTTTAATCCAGGAGGATGTAATACCTGATTTAAAAAGGTCAAAATAAGTGAGTCACAGAGCATCAATAAGAAATATCAAGGGACCTGCAGTGACAGAGGAAGGAGTAGGTCATTGCTCATTTAGCACTGTGCGTTTCCTGTCCATAATCAGGCTGCTTTGGGTACTGTAGCAGTGGGCTGTAATTTCCTTTGGGTGGCGCGCAGTGGATGGTGGTGAGTTGGTAGTGGTAGTAGGAGAAATGTAAGTCAAAACAGTTTCCAAACCCAGGGTCAAAGTAGTCACTGTTTCGAATTTTCATGGGATGCCCTCTTAAATGTCATGGAGAGAGAGTCAATGAAGAACTGTGGTTTCTTGGAGATTTACAAGAACAGGGGCTTCAATGAAAATTAAGTAAGAATGCGCGAATTTCAAAGTAGGGGTGGCCTCTTTCCAATCTTTTTAAAAATCTTTCATTAAAATGGGAGTTACAGGCCACCAAAGAACAACTGCGAATGTGGCAGGTGGGCTTTGCAGAGAGTCTTCGAGACGTGCCTGAATAATTGGTAGTCAGCCTATTGCTGGCAGTCAATTTGATACAAACTTTTATGGTCATTTCACAAGGCCAAAACATATACATTTATTTGCTTTTCACCCATCATTCCCCACTCCTCCAAACCATATCAGCTGTCAAGCATTGAAACATACAAATAGACTTCAGTAGGAGGTGGTTAAGAAGGCTTTTAGCACACTTTCCTTCATTGCTCAGACCTTTCAGTAAAGGACTTGGAATGCCATGTTGCAGTTATACAGGATGTTGGTGAGGCCTCTTCTGGAGGACCGTGTGCAGTTCTGGTGGCCCTGTTATAGAAAAAACATTATTAAACCGGAGAGGGTTCAAAAAAAAATTTACCAGGATGTTGCCGGGAATAGAAGGTTTGAGAGATAAAAATAGACTGGAAAGGCTGGGACTTTTTTCACTGGAGCATAGGAAGTTGCTGGGTTAATGCCAATAGATGCAGCATATGAAAGCGATCTATCTGAAAGGGGCTATTTGTTATGTCTTCATCAACTTTCATAGATGGAAAGATCTTGGATTTCATAACATCGCAATTCATCAAACTCTGTTTGTTAGGGTTTAGGTTTTGGCTTATCATTGCCAGAAGGCAGTATTGATCAGGCTGTGGGAAATGAAAAAGAAATAAAAGATGAGAATTTTACCACACAGAAGGAAAGAATTCCACCCAGTTTATCTGTGCAGGCTGGCTAAAAGAGCTTTCCACCGTCCTCTCTCTGGACTGTTTTTCCTTATCTGTTTCAAGTTTTTAACTTTCCCTTTGATAGATTTTATGAATACTGCTGATTCTGGTAAAAGTTGAAGTGTATATGACCTCTCCCTTTGTTCTGTTGATGATGACCTTAAGTTACTTCTTTACCAACCTGTGCTGATGGTTTTCAATGCAGTTGAGCGGAGGAAGAGGGAGATGCAGTGACAAACTGGTTGTGCAGGGCTGAAAGGAGTGAAGGACGAAAAGAACGTATCTAGATCTGATGTGAATGGGATAATGATGAATATTGCTGTCACTCAAAAACAAAGTCCAGAGGAAACCAAGAATCACAGCAAAGTCTTCAAAGCAGAAGGAAAAAGATGGGTGAAGAAGTTATGTTCTGAAATTTTTGAAATCATACGTTGATTCTGGAAGGCTGTAAAATGCCTAATCAAAAGATGATACCTGCTCCTCAAGCTAATGATGAATTTCACTGGAACATTGCAGAGGCTGAGCATATAACCCGGGCTCTGGGCTCCTAGCAGAGCGCTTTAGGGAACATCTCCGAGACACCCGCACCAATCAACCAAACCACCCCGTGGCCCAACATTTCAACTCCCCCTCCCACTCTGCCGAGGACATGGAGGTCCTTGGCCTCCTTCACCGCCGCTCCCTCACCACCAGACGCCTGGAGGAAGAACGCCTCATCTTCCGCCTTGGAACACTTCAACCCCAGGGCATCAATGTGGACTTCAACAGCTTCCTAATTTCCCCTACCCTCACCTCATCCTAGTTTCAAATCCAGCACCACTGATCCAGAATCTGGTTTCCAGCATCTGCAGTCATTGTTTTTACCTCGTTGAATATAACCTAGGCTGACACTTTAGTACAAAACTGCATTATTGAAGGTGTCAACTTTCAAATGAACCATTAAACTGAGATCCTATCAACCTGGTCATGAACATCACATTCCATCACACTTTAAAAATGAAAGCATGAAAATATCTTGGCCAACATAATCTCTCCATCGTCGTTATTAAAAATAAATCGCCTAGTCTTACGTTGAGCACGGTGCAAAATTGGATTGCTGTATCTGCCTATGGACTGCTTTTCTTTTCAAAGGCTGAAGTCCCACTGCCAAGGCTGAAGGTAGAAGTGAATCCTACTCCGATAGGCAGGTGGATCCTGCTGAGACTGTAGTTCATGATGAGGGGATACTGTTTAACCAGCAATTAGATATTTTTAATCACCCTGTTCAGATGTGTTGTGACATAGCTCTGGAGTAGGTGGGATATGAACTCACATCTCCTGGCTCAGAGACAGGGAAGCTATCACTACACTACAAGACTGTTCCTTCTAACCAAGCATACATTTTTAATTATCTATTTTGATATTTTATCAACCTGTTCAGAGATGTTATGACACCCTTTGGAGCAGGACTCCAGGTAGGGATATTAGCACTCTGCCACAATAGCCCACCTGACCAGTTCTTTTTTTCTCTTCGTTTCTTTTTAATCTAGAAGTGAGTTTGTGCACCACTGATTTTTTTTCTCACACCACCAAATCATCCATGTTTCTGAATCAATTTTGAATTTACATGCAAAGCCCATCCAAGGCAGTGCAATGACACCAAATTTGAGAGAAAGGTAAGAACAGAGGCAGGGGACTACATCAAAATGGAGTTGGAGGGGGGAATAAGGCATTCCATGCTGTGCGGTGCCTACTTCTCTTTAAAAGCACCGATAGTGTTGGTGGATAAACCATAGTGTTATTAGAAACAGTTACCACCTGAAGTCCAAACTGTAGCATATATTTTTAAAAATCAGCAGGTTCAGATGTTTGCTGGTACACCTCTTGTGTAGCTGGGACCTGAACCCAGGATTCCTGACCTATAGCTATGGACATTACCACTAAACCACAACAGCCCACTTAACCAACATTTATTTATTTATCTATTTATTTATTTTATCTCATCAAAGATGCTTTTATGCACCACTAAATTTTTATGTACCACCAAATGATCCATGATACTTCTTTTCTTTATTGTCCACCACTAAATGACCCATCAATTACCAATTTACATGCTTAATTTCCCCATCTAACACCAGTAAACTTCACTATCTCCATTTCAAATGCACAATGGCAGTAATATGCACCATCTACAAGATGGACTGCAGAAATTCACATAGTCTCCTCTAACTGTGCCTATCAAATCCACAACATCTGCTACCTAGAAGAAAAAGAACAGTAGGTGTATGGCAGCACTCCCACATGCAAGTACCCCTCCGTGCTACTCAGCATCCTGACTTGGAGCTATATTCACATCACAAGAACCTTTAATGGCTCAAGGCAGCTCACCATCACATTCCAAAAGGCAACTGAGATGGAGAATACATTCTGGTCTAGCCATGATTGCCCAGAAATGATTGAAAGAAAATGTCTACCGAGCTTTCTATCATCAGCAAAATATAAGCATTATTTCAATGCATTTAGCAAGGTATTAAATAGATATTAAAGCAGCTGAGGCCGTGCACTGAACTCCAATAATTGTCACAGTTGGCCAGTTAGAAAATGTCCTGTTTATCACTATACTCAACTTATGGCTCATAACCTAATCATTCATCCATGTTCATCTACAGTCCTCAATTCAATAATCCTCTTATCACGTCTATTAACTATTTTGTGGAAGCTTATCAAAAATCATTTGGAAATCCCAGAATGCTTAGATTTACTGGCTCCTTTTTTTTTCTACCATATTTGTTACATCTTCACAGGATTCAAGATATCAACCAACAGTTCTCACATGTAACACAATGTCAACTTCATCTGGTTGTATATTATAACTTACAAGAGAATTACCAATAGATTCCTGAAGTTTCCTAACAATTGATATCAGAATAATTAGTTTACATTATCTTGTTTTTACATTCTCTCATTTTTACAACTCTCTCTCCCAACTGTCTGGAATACCAATATATTCATTTCCAAATTCCAAGTTACTGGAAAGTAGGGAGTTTTGGAAAATCAAAATCAGTAATGGTTCTTGGCATTAAGGCAGCACTTGACTGAGCCTTTGAAAATGCTTGGGGAGGTTGAATAAAACAAACTGTTGGCTAGATTTTAAAAATCATTGTTATCACTGTGTTGGGAATCATTCAAATCATTGCTTATTGTGAGACAAGCCTAATGTTTCATAGGATGTTGTGGTGATTGTGTTGTATCTCAAGATTGAAGTACATTGGACAAGCACCCCCCCACCCCTACATCATTTCCTTCCAATGGCTTGGCATATGTAATTAAACATGCAGGACCAGGTTCTCCTTCTATCAATGTGGTCAAACCTTCTGGGACACTTAAAATTCTCCTCAAACCCTGAAGGCCATCTCAATTTCAGAATCTTCTCAAACACGTGGCAAGCACTAAACATTTTGCACATGTATGCCACAGGAAAAGCGCATTGAAAATGCACTGGTCTGCATAATGTGAAAGTTGCCAAAAGGACGCCCAGAGCTAGAAAAGCACAGCAGGTCAAGCAGCATCTGAGGAGCAGGAGAATTGACGTTTTGGGCATAAGCCCTTCATCAGGAATGTGAAATTGACTTATGCCTGAAACGTTGATTCTCCTGTTCCTCAGATGCTGCCTGACCTGCTGTGCTTTTCCAGCACTACACTCTCAACACTGATCTCCAGCAACTGCAGTCCTCACTTTCTCCAAAAAGGAAGCACAGGATCATAGTTAGGAGAATTAAATTTAGTGTAACTGAAATTGTCCTATTCTTCTATGTATGTTGAATAATAATCTGAAAGCCCTACTTCATGAAGATCTGTTCATCGGATTTTGTATTTACTAAAGCATTTGAAGTAAACTTCTGACTGTATTGAACTAATTGATGGCTTCTGCTCTTGTTGTTAAATAATTAAATGCAGCATAGTTATAATTGTCATTAAATTCAGAGCAGCCAAATGGTCCTGTAACCATTTTCTCATCACTAAGTAAATCAATATTGAAAGTTTATGTTTAATACTGTTAAAGAACCAAAGATCTGTGAATGATTACAAGCATTAAGTGCTGACCAAAAAATCAATTCCATGTATTAGGAAACTTTCTAACTAACACATCAAACAGCCAATTATTTTTAAATAGACAAATGAAGTGGCAGATTTCTGTACAACGGTATCTTGGTTTAAAGGAAAATTATCTTGGAACAATAACTCATTCCGATGTGAGGTCACCACTATATTGTAACTCATTCTAAGTTACAAAAGCAATCAAAGCAACTTTAACCTGAATTTTGAGTTTAGTGGTGAAATAAGGACACCGGCCACTGATCATAAAAAAAGCTGCCCTCAAAGTTTTAGTGATTCTTGCGACAGGACTTTCCCCTTTCCTGATGTGATATTAAATCTGGAGCCATGGCGAGATGTCAAGGACATCAAGCAATGATGTCAGCAAGAAGGTAGGTGACGAATCTAGTCAAAATATTCACATTCAAACCAGAAGTGAAAAACATTTTAGATTTTCAAGTCGCAAAATAAAAGCATAACTGTATTATGATAAAGGTCAATCAATGAGGTTACAGATTTGCCCTAAATTTAAGCATACTGTCTGGGAAACAAAAATCACTTGCATAACCTAGCTGCTCAGTTCATGAATCCAAAATGTACCTGGGTGCAAGCCACAATGGTTCAATGAAGAGTGCAGGAGGGCAGGTTAAGAGTTACACCAGGCATACACAACTTGACACCTCACCCCAAGGTGAGGTGACAAAAACAGGACTATTTGGGTGCCAAACAGCAGAAGCAGCAAGTGATGGTCAGAGCTAAGCAATTCCATATTCACAAGATCACCAGATTATGGGCGGCACGAGGCACTGCTGCCTCACAGCGCCTGAGACCCGGGTTCATTTCTCGCCTCAGCTCCGCTTTCCTCCCACAATCCAAAGATGTGCAGGTCAGGTGAATTGGCCATGCTAAATTGCCCGTAGTGTTAGGTAAGGGGTAAATGTAGGGGTATGGGTGGGTTGCGCT
The DNA here is from genome assembly GCF_004010195.1 of Chiloscyllium plagiosum. Classification (NCBI taxonomy): domain Eukaryota; kingdom Metazoa; phylum Chordata; class Chondrichthyes; order Orectolobiformes; family Hemiscylliidae; genus Chiloscyllium; species Chiloscyllium plagiosum. The sequence goes on along the minus strand of NC_057716.1, from coordinate 36,670,253 downwards.
TCGGCGGGTCGGTGTGGACTTGTTGGGCCGAAGGGCCTGTTTCCACACTATAATGTAATCTAATCTAATCAGATCAGATCTAAACTCTGCAGTCATACCACATCCAGTTGTGAATGATGGTGGACAACCAAACAACTTATTGGAGGAGAAGGCTCTGCAAACATCTCCATCCTCAATGATGGAGGAGCCCAGAAATCAGTACAAAACATAAAGCTGAAGCAATTGCAGCAATCTTTAGCCAGAAGGGCTTCGAGAGAACTTGCAGGTGTTCCCATGTCTGCTGCTCTTGTAGGTTTAGAAGGTGTTATATACACATAAGGTATACACATGTATATAGACATAAGATTTTTTTTCATTTGACTAAGGCATGCAGTATGTGCATAGGCTGTGGTGTCCTCTTTTGGATGGCTCATTGAACTGTCATACTACATGTTTGGCAGTTATTACTGAATGAAAAAGATTGAAGCACATCTCTGCCATGTATGCACCAATGTGGTGATGTGTTCAAGGTCAGAATTTATTGTTTGTCAATTTGTGTGGCATGATTTATACTTTCAAGGCCATGTGACATGGCTGATCATACAAAATCTGTTGTTTTCTTCATAAAAGATTTGCTGAACAGACTGGCGAAGGTAAATGAGCGTAAGGTACGATGTGCTGCACATCCAAATGTGGCCATAACCATGTGGGCAAGAAGCAGAGATGGTTTATTATAACTTCATTGATTTGAGCATCAGTGCAAAGATGCTATCCTTGTGGGGTTTCCACCAGTTTTTGGCAGGAGCAGAGGACTTATCTAGTGACCTGCCATGAATGTTGCAGTTAACTTCCTTGGCCTGACAGGATGAGGCTACTGCAAAGATAGACGAAAACTGGAGCCTGGCTCCCTTAGACATTTTTTTATTTGCAAAAAGATACTTTATTCAAAACAAATCTTTACAAACCTGCACAGTTTCTGAAGCATTTCTATAAAGTCCAAACATTAAGACCAAACAAACAATGAAATTTAGCATTCATTGCTGTTCCAAAAGAAAAAGTCCCAAGGCATTTATTACTTAGATAAGACACTGTTTACATAAATTTGAGGCACCGAGTGGGTCTGATAACTGATTGGACCCTCATTGCAGAAAGACCTTACTCCTCTGCGCCTTGGTGACAGCTTTAGCACGCCCAGCAGCATGTAGTCCTCAGCCTTGGAATATACCAGCCTGCAACATTCAATGTCAGCCCTTTGCTCTGGAAGACCAACAAATTTCAGGCAGACCGAAGAGTGTCTTTCACCGAGTTGATGGTCCTCTGGTACAGTCTTGGTGTGTCTTGGTATGCGTCCTAGGAAACAGCCCATAGAGTACTAAGTCCTGTGTCATGGAACTGCTCAGGATGAACCTCAACAAAAACCATTGCATCTCTCTCCAGCCCTTGTTTTGCATGTTCCAAGCACATTCCAGAAGGAAATGTGTGAGAGTCTCTTCCGGTTTCCTCCCACAGTCCAAAGATGAGCAGGTCAGGTGAATTGGCCATGCTAAATTGCCCGTAGTTTTAGGTGAAGAGGTAAATGTAGGGGAATTGGTCTGGGTGGGTTGCGCTTCGGCGGGTCGGTGTGGACTTGTTGGGCCGAAGGGCCTGTTTCCACACTGTAATCTAATCTAATCTAATCTAATCTAATCTAATCACTACAGCTGCTTTGAGGCAGCACATGGTGGCAATAAGAGACCATGTGTGTCTGAAGGATTTGACTAGCAGTGCCCTTCTCACCATGAGCCAAGCTACATTTTGGTGCTTACTGGCTAGTTTTAGTGATGAGGCAGTCTACCAAATGGGTTTGACAGGCTGCTTAGGGAATCACCTGGCAGGATCAGGCCTCTCCTTTTCCCACAGGGTCTCAAAGATGCTACATGTTGACCACATCTTAATGGACATGTTGCCAAAGATATTTTTCTTTAAAAACTCTTCCACAAAGTACAGGTGACACTGAAACACCGGGATCAGATCAAAGGTCAGGAAGTAGTGACACTTGGTGCTTGCGTACCGAGGGTTACTGTGCCCAACTGTGTTGCTGCGTGAGGAACCAAGCACAAGTCACATCCTCTTACTACTCTACTTGTGGCACCATTTGATGACTTGAGCAGTCTCCAACTCCACCTCATCCTTTCTGCTATCTTGTCCTGGTAACTTACTGTGCTGTTCAATTAGACAAAGACAAATTATCATCCTAGCTCTAAAGACTGAACAATTTTGCATAATGTTCTCCACATTAAACTTTCAGGAAACAGAAGTTGTGAGATTTCCATGTACTATTGAGATAATCTTGAAGGTAGGACTTGTTCTGGCATGCTTACCAATTAATAAGTATTCATGATGCACAACTGAATAAAATGCTTCCCACCACATGCAGTATGTTGACTGCTCCACTGCTGAAAGACCTTTCAGTTATCTCAGAAAATTACAGCAAAGTTAAGAAACTGAGATTTTAGTTCCTACCTAATTAAGTACTGCTCAGAATGTTTCCTGCTTTTACCAGCCTCAGTCAATGCTGCCATATGAACACAGAAAGAGTGTTGGTAATCTCAGCCAATATTTCAACTTCACCAGTCTCCAGTTGTGTTTTCCTCAGATGTGTAACAGAGCAGAAAATTTACCCTTTTATTGCTTTTGGCAGTTGACTCTGAGCTGTACAGTGATGATGTGCTCTCCACTGCTCCAGGGCTGTACGAGCTGGAGAATCATTGTTGCAGTGATAGTTTATCTCTGAATTAATGTTCCCTTCAAGCATGGTTCCATGCTGAGTGTGGGGGATTGGTGGATTTATATTCATATTTAGTTGAGACAAAAGCATTGCTTGATGTTGTGTCAAATTAAATGTGGATTTCTTGCAGCTCATGTCAATTTTGATTGACAAGGTTAACTGACTCTCTTGTGTTTTTGGCAATGATTTTCTGCTAAATTGAATTTGTCCCTCAGTGGATAACACAAGCATTGAGTTAAAGCCAAGTGGGATTAGACAGGCCAAGGTAACTTTTTCTAACAGTTCACGAATTTCAGCAATGTGTTTCATCAGAAACAAAATAATCTCAAGGCTGCCATTATGTGTTTTTTTGCTGGAAAATGCAATTTTCTTGGTGCTTTTCCAAGAACTTGATTATCACATTACCAATCAAATTTTAAATGACAGAATCTAGGACTTGAACTATTTGTGCCTAGAATAATAGTATTTTGGAATTTCACTTTCTCAGACATTCAAACTGGTGTCATAAAGAAATCTTGTTCTCAAAATGCATGTTCTATAATCCCCACAGATTTGTTTATGTCATCCCATTTACACACATAAACAGTACAGCTTTATACTTAATTCATGACCTTGAATTTATTTTTCTTAAGCAGTCTGTTTGCAGTAAATGCCTTATTCCCATTTGAAATTGGAAGATGTATCAACACTTCCGTGCTTGTACATGAACTTTGCCTGCTGGTATACTTAATTACTCATAATGTTCACCATATGGCACAGACATTTGCAGTTGTTCTATGTTTCAAGTATAAATCTTTTACAGGATGAATTGAGCAAACAATTAGGATACTAAATGATGGTTCTGTTTTTAGAATGTGTCCCAGGTGCCTTGTAAGACATGATTACCATTGTCTTGTGAATTGTGGAGCTTCATAACTTTGCGATCTGGGAAATACTGATGGTAGTTTTCCCATAGAATTTTAGAAAGTGCAATGATGTCACTGCTGATGCTGAAGACTAATAAGAACAGCAGGTTGATGCAAGAGGCAACTGATTGGTAGCAATGAGGCAAATGCATTTTGCGTGTATTTAAAGATTAATTGCAGTCTATTATCTGAGAGTTTCGAACCATTAGAAATCTGTGTTTTCTCATTCACTTGTCGACAGTATAAGCAAAATCTTACCTCCTCATATTTAAACTCTGAGCTTGCACATTTGCTGTTTTCTTCAAGAAAACCAAACACAAAATCCTTGCATGCGATATTTCACTGATTTTGTGACTATTGTCCATAAAACACAGCTTGGTTCTTTACTGTGGACATCCCTTGTAAACATCAATGAAAAAATACCTCTGCTGAAAACTATTATGATTTCCTTCTGATTGAGGTGGACTTTCTCTTAGGGTCACTTAGTCCTTGGATGCAGATGTGATTGTTTGCCACAGCTCCCTGGGATTGAGGTCCTCCAAATATTAAGATGTTTATGAGGAGCTGATCGGATTGTTGTGAAAAGAAGTGACCTCTGAATCATCCCCAGTAGGTTTTAGATTGTTAACAGGTTTTGGATATCAACAGTCAGCTCAAGAATGGCCCTTACAGAACTTGAAGGATGCCTGAGACTCAAGCCATTTTCTTTTATTTCCTTAAAATTGCATCCTTATACATTTCATACTTTGCTTGATATTGTTCTGTTCAGATAGATATCAAGACCTACAGTCTTTTATTCAGCGCTTCCCCATTGAGATGACTAAATTGCTTGAATAATTCATGGTGTGAGAAATACATAACTATGTTCTCTTATTTTCTCCAGGCTGCTAGACAATGAGATGCAGCAGTTTTGAACATTAGCTCACAAGAGGGAAATGGACTTCATTGTCATCTCATCACCTCACATATATCTTGGGAGAGACCATGCATGCAAATCATCCATATTTAATACACTCTTTTAGCATTATTTTCTGCATGGGAAGTTTCAAGGTCATCATCGTTATGCCTTTGGCTAGGAGTTGAAGACTCTTGAGAATCGTCAAATACATTCGCAATCTTTGCCTGCCTTATGCTTGGTCTTGACACATGTCTTTCCTGTACAAATACCATCTGTTCATGAAAATGGGCTGCTTATTGCAAAGATGTAGGTGAACAGTCACCACTGTTGCCATAGATGTCGAATAGCTTATAGATAATTAGCTTATACTGCAAAGTGCTTTATTCTTGGGACAAGAATATAGTGCCATGCAACAACTTAAAGAATACTGTTTGATAATTGTGTTATCTGTTTGTTTTTGCAGATGCACTTTGCTTGGTTGTTCTGTTAATCATCTGAAAACAATTTAAATTTTGCTGGTCATTAAATTTAATCTAATACTGCAAGGTTGTCCTTTGTAGTCTGGAAGCGCCAATTATAAGCGTATGTTCATCATTCATATAGCTTGTGTTGTTGGCTGTGATAGATTCATCACTTGTGCTAAATCAACCACAGCACTCCATTCTCGAAATTGTATCAAATTGTAAACATCAGCCTGAGAGAAAGTTGGTGCTTATTTTTGTGTTCCTTTTTCCAATTTATTCTTAGCCTTTTAACTGAGTGTAGCCCTTAAGTATGAAGGTTGCATCCTTGTTCTATTCCCTACCACACTTTTCCATTAGGCATAATGATCATGGTTCCTAGCCCTGCCATCAATATTGAAATTAGGTGATCCTAATATTTCTCATCTATCTTCTCTTTATATGGATGTATACCTCACTTTTCCACATGTATGGCATCATGACTGAAGTTGAATTATACCTGTGCTAATATCTCCTGCATAAATGGTAATTATTCAATTTAATTTGAATATTCTCTTAAGAGTTAGAGATGCTTTGGAGATTGACCGCAAGAATTTCAAATTTATCTTTGGACATAGGAAGAACAAGTTACCTAACTAATTATTCAGTGGAGATTTCTCACCATTCAAAAACAAAGTCTGATGGAAAAGAATTGTATGTGCCTAATTTGTGATAAACTTCACAGTTAACACACACTGATGAATAATAAATTGAAATGACAGAAAAAATTATTTTTTTTTATTCAATGATGAAATGGTTTCCTTGTACCTATGGTGTTAAGGATAAAAACAATTACATAGAACATAGAACATAGAACATAGAACATTACAGCGCAGTACAGGCCCTTGGAACATAGAACATAGAACATAGAGGCATAATTAAACCTAACTATTCAGCAGTATTCATTTTAATAAGAATCTATAATTCGGAGATTTCCAGAAATTGTTCATTGAAAGACAATATCACATTTAGACCTGAAAGTCATGTAACAATTCCATCTTTTAATCTGTAAAGTAATTGTGGAAGATTTTAGGAGTTCACCTTGAAACCAAAATTATTTGAAACCAAAATTAAATAGGAGAAAGTGAGGATTGCAGATGCTGGAGAGTCTGAGTTGAAAAGCGTGGCCTGGAAAAGCACAGATCGGGCAGCATCCGAGGAGCAGGACAGCCGACGTTTCAGGCATAAGCCCTTCATCAGAAAATTAAATAGTGAACCAAATGATGCTAGTCTAAATTTTTCACTAGTGCATAAATTCACCTTGTCATAGTAATACTTTTAAGACATAGTGAACTAGAGACTTGTTCCTGATGATTTCCCATGCTGTGCCAGAATAGGGAGGACTAAGACCGAGATATTGAGGCTCAATCCTCATCTGAACGGCACTGACATATTTCACTGGCATCTATGGGCAACTATGGGCACCTCACTGGTGAAAAAGTGTTCAAATTTGGGACAATGTGTCACTATTATCAGGTTTCATGTAGATCTACAGCTGATAGGAAGCATTTGGGCATGAGGCTGGAACAGAGATCAGTAATGGTCAGCATACAACTGTGAGGAGCATTCCAGCCTCTAGGAAGTATTTTTCTCATGCATTTTCTTTCAGAAACCACTTTAAGAGTGGTAGGCAGGATGCAAAACGATCGCTTTTTTTTAACTGCACAGAGTTCTTGAGGTTGGGTTATTAAGTATATTCAGGGCTGGGATAGACAAATTTTTAATTAGTAAGGGAATCAAGGATCATGGGGAAAAGGCAAGAAAGTGGAGTTGAGGATTGTCAGATCACTTACCTTGAAAGACAGAACAGATTCAATGGGCGGAAAGACCTACTTCAGCTAGGCCCAAAGATTTGTGGGTCAGGAATGAGCCTGTTCAGAGTCATGAAGATCCATGACAGAAATTTGCAATGCTGAGTCAACATCATGGTTGAATTGAGAGATAACTGAACTCAACGATCTTCACATGTAGCAAAGCCATGAATGGGGAATGAATAGCAAAAATGGAAAAATATAAAACATAGCCCAGAGATTTTTCTAACTTCTTTGCATTGAATATGAATTAAATATTCTTTATATGGAATCCATTTAATTAGTATGATTCATTAGACAACGACACCAATTTCCTATATTGAATTTAGAATTACAAGAACATCACTGAATAGAGAAACTTTGAATGTAAAATACAAGCCACTTCATTATTCATTCAAAAAATTCACAGTAATGATGCATTTTAATGACAGCAATTATTCACGTGTCATGGTGGCTCATCATAATATCATCATTGTTATTACCATCTCTATTACAATTTCAATTACTTTACAATTTATAGCTATTTTTTCACTTGTTAAATGACTTTTCAGAAGATTAACCATATCTTAGATTTTTGGGATTGTGACTTCTCTCAAGTGTCATCATATCTTAATTTTAGTAGATAGAAAGCATTACATTTCATTAGTTCTGCACTTCTTAATTGTTGGCTTGTGGTGCTCTTAGTGTGTTACAAATACCCATCTGCCTTCCATGTGTGAAGTACATTATTACCCAATTATTGTGAAGCTCATGCAGCATTAGTGGCACAGGCAGGAATACATCTGTGTATTTCTGAAGACATTGAACCTGTGGTATCATGATGTAAGTTATATTTCACTGGCCTCCTGAAATTTGATGAACACACGCACGGTCAGTTTCCTCGTTATTCACTCCTGCAACAGTGAGCACACAGAAGCAAGCAAGTTCTACTTTTGGGTTAATTAAAGGGGCACTCACAAATTCCAGATGGTAGTTTGTGGAAGCACTCTGGTGAAGCAACTTGGAAGGTCTTTCTGAACAGATGAAGGGAGAAGAAGCATTGCCATGCATAGTGTGGAAAAGATGGTTGGAGTACTATTTGCTCTACAACATAAGCAGGATATGGAGAGTGTTCTTTATGAGTAGTTTTCCCTCTATGAACACTCTGTGAGCTAGAAGCAGTGCCAGATTGTTCACAGCATTATGGCATTCCTTTCACACTAACCTAGAGTCTTAAAACAGCAGGAAGCTGGCCCTTGCAGTGACTGTGAAGTTTACAGTTGTGTTTCTCGATGAGGAATTCTTCAGGCCGCGGCCAGTGATTGCAGTCATTGCAGTTCACTGGAGCTTCACCCTCCTTTCCCTGAGAATGGTGAAGATGCAAGGAAGTGTAGATTTGCCAGGAGGAGGAGCTTCCTGGAGATGCACGACACCATCAACTGCCCATGTGAACCTTCGATGCTAACAATGTGTGATACTGCACACACAAGGATGACCACCCTGTGAACATGCAGTGGTGTGTGATTACATCAAGAAGTTCATCCTGATGAACTCTTGCTATCCTGATAATAACCATACTGTTTTATCTGGTGGCAATCCACAGTAGCAAATGTTTTCAGGACTCCAAGACATAATACAGCTTCTTTGCTTGATGAAATGTGCTCAATTTTGCACATAGTCAATGAATCACCGCAGCCACCCTTCCACAACTGCAGAATGTGAGGTCAGAGGGCATACAGTGGAAGTCATGGAACCACTCGCAACACTGTGGAACAAACCACAATCTTCCAAAGGTTTCACTGCTTCAAGGTTTGGGCATCCTCTACAACGCATCACAGAGAGCATTCGTATTTGTGGTGATGTATTTCATCCTCCTCAACCTTAAAAACCTGAGTCCCCAGCCATTCCCTTCTGGGTCTGGGTCCATATCAAGTACAAGAGAAGAATGAAGAGAAGAACAAAGAAGGAGAGATGAACAATAAGGAGGAGGAAGGAAGGAGAACACATCCACCATTTACAAATGGCCAGAACAAAATGGACATCATGACACTTTGTTTCAAATAAAAGAATTTCTCCAGCCCAAATGGATGAGTTGGACTGAAAGGTCTGTTTCCATGCTGTACATTTCTAAGGCTCTATCAATGAAACTAACATGGATCTTTGTACAAAGAGTGGTGGGTACATGGAATGCACTGCAAGTGATGGTGGTAGAGTCACTCACATTAGGGACATTTAAGCAACTCTTGGAGAGGCACATAGAAGTTAGTACAATGAAGAGAACGTAGGTTGGTTTGATCTTAGAGTAAGATAAAAGGCAGGGACAACATCGAGGGCCAAAGGGCCTGTATTGTGCTGTACTGTTCTATGTTCCATCCACCATTTTTAAAAAGTACATCCATATCAAACTCTCCATCATAAAGCCCCCTTGGCCAACACTGTTCAACAAGGACCTTCTACAAATGTGTTCCCTCAATAGCTTTATCCAATGAACATAAATTCAAAAGAACTAATTACACAAATGTATTATCTGAGTGGTTGTATTGTTGGTGCACTTGTATGTCCTGGTGCTCAAATGGAGTTTTATGACAATAACAGCAGCATGGCTATGTGGCAGGGTAATGACTTTTGGAAGTGATGTCTGCAGATGGTCTTGAGGCCTGCAAGTCCTTGGCTTGTACAACTGCCTTATGGGACAGCTGACATAAGGGTAATATCAAGGACATTGAGCACAAATGCTGTTATTCTGAGATAGGGGTTATGGTACATGGTGTCACTATTACTCCCATGGGGGAACACATTACCAATTCTCATAATTCATTGCAGCAAAGATTGCCTGCCGGACTATTGTGACATCCAAGGCACCCTTTGAGGAGTATCTCTGTCCATCATGGCAGATTTCTGTGCCCACATACCAGCAGATAGGAGTCTTATGACTTCTGAAACAAAACCAAAAATTACTGGAAAAGCTCAGTGACACTAATCTGTGGAGAGAAATCAGAGTTAACATTTTGGGTCCAGTGACCCTTCTGCAGAACTGAAGGTATCGAGGAAAAATATTTTTTATGACCTCTGCCTTAACTTGTATCACTAAGCCACCAGGAGGGTTTTGCCTGTGCTACAGTGAAAGCTGAGACTGCAGCCAAGAGATGCTGCACCATGGATCAATGGTGCCACATTCTCCACAATGACCTGTGCCATGCTTCTTGGTAGTGATTGGATGCACTCTAGCAAACCTGCCATTGCAACAAATATCTTGGTATATGTCATTGTTAATTCTTTTATGCAGTCTGCTCCAGAAACCTCCTCATCTGAGACCTTGCAGCAAAACCTTTGCTCTGGCCTGGTTGAGGCCCATCATTCCCAATGACCCACTCTGCACAGATTCCAATGGTTGTGTGTTAGATTTACAACTTATGCCCAGTGTTAGTCATTGAGCTGGTTACTATGGGTGTTAGGTCACGTGATGGTGCTTGTTCACAAGCAGGCAGTAAATCCTAACAAGCTGAATGTGCAAAACTCTAAGGCCAGGCAGGACTCAAAAGCAAAGTAAGGAAATGTCAAGTTGTGGTGACTTCCTGCTGCATTCCCACCTCTAAGCAAGCTCGCCCAAGGTGGTGTCTGTCTAAAACTGTCCAGCAACCCTGCAGCAGTGATAATTATTGCCAGTTAATGTGTCCAATTAACAGTAAATTTGGTAAAGCTGCCAGCATCTTCCTGACCGTGGATGGGCCTTCACTGAGGCCTCCCCCTCCATACAGATGGCCGGTAGTTGTGGCCACACATTCTTCAAACAATTTAATAAATATTCAGAGGGCATCACCATCTTGAGTTGCCCTAGTGGCCTCCCATTTACACCAGTATTGCACACCTCTCCCAATCAAACTATTGGCTACCCACAGCCTTTGACACTCCTACCTGTAGAGGTCATCCACTATCCCCAAACTGAAGCTTATTCATCAGCCACGTCTGGGAACATCGTACAGGCAGGCACGTCACGAGTCTGCATCTGGTCCCCACACCTGAGAATCTTCTAATCTGAGAATAATCCACCCTGCATCCCAGTGTGTTTAAATTGATATACCTTTCACGTTTGAATAATTGTGATTAGCAGAGGTATGTAAAGCTGTATATGCAATTGGAATCATTGGAACCCATGTATGGATGAGAAGTATTACAAAGATGTTAAGGATGTATTTTGAGTCTCAAGTTTGACGTGAGTTTTGCCTTCTGCAGGGTATTTTTACATAATGCGGCAATGCTTTTGTATTCTCCCCCAACCTAAGAAATTCAGTGTTGATAATGCAAAATTGAAGAATCCAACAGACATTAATTTCATTAATATGTACAGACATTACATTTGGAGGTGCATCATTATCTAGGCTCACAATAAGCTTACAAAGAGCAGTATACTCCGATTACTTTATCATGCTTCAAGTTAAAATGAAGTAGACAAGCCTTATACCCTTAGGTCACATGCCATGACACAGTGATTATATCATGAAAATGTCTCTCAAAGGTATACTGACTACTAACCATGAAACATAACACCACAAGGTTGTACTGCATTGCTAGAGATAGGGATTTAGTGATAGGCATTGAGTAGCTTGAGAATTGTTCTGTGTGGTGAGTGGGAGTTACAAAGTTTGATGCATTCACTAACCTTCATCATCTTCAACATTGCTGACATGACTTGGAAGCATTCTGACCAACTATTATGCTTGATACATTCCTGTCTTCCATATGGAGGCTCATTTGTAATAGTTTTCTTTTCCTTCATGAAAATCTTTCTGAGAATCCATCTCTGTGGCAAGTGCTTCCTCAGTGGTGGGGATACTGAAGTACGAATGCCCTCTCCTGGGATAGTGTGATATCCAAACTGTCCTTCAGTATTCCAAAGGGGTCTTCCAACAATTGCTGCAACTTCCCGTTTATAGAGACGGCACCCTTGAAAAGGGGAAGTGGCCTGGGACGTGTTAAATGTTTAGTTTAGTGCACAGAATTACACTGCAGCCTCATCATCCTCCCCCCAACTCCACCCCACCCCATCCCACACTACCAACATGACTGCACCCCTAGAGACCAGAATATTGTGGGATTTCCTCAGAATACACACTATATATTAATTTTAATCAACTATTTCAAGCTAACGCTGGAAGGTTGCAGATTATAACTTTCCACCCTTTATAAAGTCAGGGCTATCCAATTGCTAAGCCTGTACTTTTTCTTAATTTCCACAAAATCATTCTTTAGAAGAAAAAATACATTAAGTAGAGATTACACTGCAAATGAATAAGATGCCTTTTTATAATGCAAAGCCATCTTTCTATCAATAAAGTTGATTTTTGATTCCTTAATGTCTTAAGGACAACAGTTATGAGTGAAATAACAAAGGAATAGAGGCTATTAAAATACATGAGAAAGAAACACCACAAAATGAGTTGGCTCTATCACTGAGAGTTCTTGGCAGTGGAAGTTGTTTCTGAAAGTCTTTTGGCATTGCCACCTTAGACATTTGTTTTCTCTTTTATTTCTTATATTTAGCTGCGCCTCATAGAATTGCTCAATAAATTAGGTCACAGCTGTTGTTTGTCAGTTTGGATGTGCTGATTTCTCAATTATATCCTTTTAATTTTCTTCACTGTCACAATGATTTACATTCACTTATATTTCGGTCGTAGCAATAAAACATGATGTGAATCATTTCAGTTTTGCTGCAGGGGTCCACTTAAGTTTCTGTGCAGCTGTTAGACTCTAATAACCAAGCTATTCTTTGAAAATTGTTATAATTTTGCAGCAACTCTCTAATGGTGTTTGAAGGTACAATATACTAAGGTTACACATAAACATTGAAAAGGATGTTGCTGGGACTGGAGGGTTGAGTTATAAAGAGAAGCTGGATAGGCTAGGATTTCTTTCTCTGGAGCATTGGAGGCTGTGGAGCGACGTTATAGATGTTTATGAAATCATGAGAAGCACAGACAGGTGAAAAGCAAAGGCCTTTTTGTACCAGGGTAGGGGGAGTCCAAAACTAGAGGGCATAGGTTTAGGATGCGAGGGGAAAGATTTTAAAGGGAGCTGAGGTGCAACTTTTTCATGCAAAGGGTGGTGCATGTATGGAATGAGCTGCCAGAGGAAGTGGTGAAGGTGGTACAATTACAACATTAAAAAGACATCTGGATGGGTGTATAAATAGGAAAGGTTTCGAGGGATATGGGTCAAGTGCTGGCAAATGGGACTAGTTCCATTTAGGATACCTGGTCAGCACGAATGAGTTGGACTGAAGGATCCATTTCCATGCTGTACATCTCTATGACTCTATAACTCAAAACATATAGATTTATCAAACTCACTGAGCCATTTGAAGATATTTAAGGCAATGAACATTTTATGTTTTAACAATATTAATATAAATAACATACAATAGCATTTCATGGTCTGGAATATGCTCGTAAAATGAGTGATGGAAGCACAACCAATATTAGCTTTTAAACAAAAATTGATGAATACTTGAAAGAGGAACAATTCTAGGATTATGGAGAAAGAACAGGGGACTAATTGGATAAACCTTTCATAAAGCTTGAAAAGACAAGGTGCTGTATGTATATTTCTACACATCCAATGAAACAAATATTTAAATTCTGTTTCAATTAAACAAATTTTCTGTTGTTCAACTCATGCTTTTTCACTCCTGCAGCACTTTATGTAGTATTTGTAAGCAAAGCAATGTATATCTTATATTAAGGAAGCTTTATAAGTAGATGTTGTGACAATGGATAAGCTTGCAACAAATCTAGCCACTACCATCTGATACCTTGGTACACATTACAATAATAATCACAGCAATCTGCAGTAAATAAACTCTCCTCAAACATAGACCACTGCAGACTGGAAGCGTTCACATTGCAGAGTCAAAGGTTTCCATCTTGAATAACGACCATGAGCAGCTAATGCTCAAGTATTTGTTCAACATCTCTCCATTCTCTGCTTGATGAGCTAATTGACTCTGCATGATATGAAGGGCAACATAGTGACACAGTGGTAGAGCACAACATCAGAGACAGAGACATCACGTACCCTTGCACCTGGGAGGCAACATACCAAACGAGGGGTTTCCAATTACAGAATTCTCTGCTTGATGAGCTAATTGACTCTGCATGATATGAAGGGCAACATAGTGACACAGTGGTAGAGCACAACATCAGAGACTGAGGTTCAATTCCAGGCTCGTGCAACTGTTTGTGTGGAGTTTACACATTCTCCCTGTGTCTGCATGGGTTTCCTTCAGCTGCTCAGATTTCCCCCAACGATACACCAGTTAAGTAGATTGGCAATGTTAAATTGCCCATAGTGTCACAGGGGTGTGCAGGTTAGTTGGATTAGCCATGGGAAATGCAGGGTTATGGGAATAGGGTGGGTGGCTAGGTCTGGGTGGAATGCTGTTTGAAGGTTCAGAGCAGACTCAATGGCCAAGTGGCCTCTTTCCGTACTGTAGGGATTCTGAGGAGAATCAGGGCTCGAATCCTGTAGCCCTCTCCCTGACCGACATCTTCCAGCTGAGTATGTTGGATCTGACATCAGCATTTGCCAAATGAGGGGTTTCCAATTACAGAATGTTCTGTTTATCCTAATCTTAGAATCAAGTAGTTGAGGGCCAATTTTCATTCAGGCAGATACTGTGTGTGTAGGTGCTGGGATAGACAACAGAGCTGCAAGATATTGTTTACTTAAGATCCTGGTATTTGAACTCCCACACCTCTGACATTTGAGAATGTGTTGTCCTCATGATCATCTTGCTGAATCAGTGCATTCAAGTGACATATGAAATTACTGATGCCTTCTCTGTCCTGATATCAAATGCAGATGCACCTGCTAAACTGAGTTTAAGTTGTATGCTTACAATTTTCATGAAAAAACTCTGAAAAGCCGCGATGAAGCCCGTATTATTTTAAACTAAAAAAATCTGAAAGAACTGCAGATGCTGGAAATCTGAAACAAAATCAAAAATTGTTGAAAAATCTCAGCAGGTCTGGCAGCATCTGTGGAGAGAAATCAGAGTTAACATTGCAGGTCCAGTGATCCTTCCTCAGAACTGCCAGTCCTGAGAATTTCCAGCAATTTCTGATTATTTTTAGTCAAAACAGAAACCCATAAATTAGGTCTCTAGGGGGTTTCTTAATCGAATTTCCTGGATGTGACTCCTAAAAAGTGAGCCTCTGGTAGGTTGCTATGGAAACAAACCAATTGGAAGCAGGATTCCAGCCTGTGGTCAGAACAGATTGGGGCTCTTTGGTGTTCAGGGATTTTTCAGCCTGTGGTCAAAGTCTGGAGTGTGGCTGTGAAGCAGTGAGTGGCAGTCTGCTGAAACGACTCAAACCTGAAAAATCCAAATGAGTCATCCAAGTCCACTGAAGAGCTCGATAGTTTTACCAGAGGCGCCATATTATTGAGTAGCCACATCAAAGTGGCTCTGGGAAAGTTACATCATTGGGACTGTCATGACCAAAGTGGAGAAAGCTTTTAGCGATGCTCTGTGGAACTCAGATGGAACTAAGTAATCATCACAGGTTACATGAAAGATCAGATCCTCTGTGATGAGTGATGAAACTTTACAAGAGTCAGATGGCTGTGCAAGATATTGGGACTGCACGCGGTGCCACTGTATCAAGTATTTAAGTGTAATCTATAGTTTCAAAGGAATACAATTTAATACTACTAATTAGCACTTTTTGTTGATTTTCTGTTTATTATTACAGTTAAACTTCTAAAAGGTGAAATTTTGATAATTTGTTCCTTCTGTTCTGGTCACTTGTAACATTTACTTCTTTCAAGTTATGGGTCTCCAAAGGGACCATAACAAAGACTACTTTTTAGTAAATATGGATCAAAGGGTCACCCACACTTTCCTGTTACTCCCCTGGAGGTCCTGGAAGAAAAATGGCAGAGAGGATGGAGGTACTCATACCCAACACCATAGGAGCTCTCCCAATACCACAGTCAATCAGGCTTGAAAAATGATGATTAAAAGTGTAATTGCCAGTGAATTAGCTCCTGGATTTGGTTTCAATTCTGAAAGCTGTTCTATGATTATTAACAATCATATTAATTACAAATAAATAGGTTCTACTTGCACTTAAACAAGTATGAACCAGTTAAAACGGAATGTTTTTTTATTAAACTCCCATTTTATACATAATTTGAGTCGTTTATATATATATAAAACCACACATACACACACCTCCAAGCTCTTCTCCAAACCATTCACCATCTGACTTGGTTCAGTGTCACTGAGCAAAAATCTAGCAACTTGCTCCCTTACAGTTTTATTGCTGTACCTACTCTAAACAGACAGCAGCCATCCCAGAAGGCAGCTCGTTACCACCAACACAATTTGGGATGAGTAATAAATGCTGACTCAGCCAACAACATCCAAATCCCTTGAGTAAATTTTAAAAACTCTCTGCTTATATTTACTGACAATGGACTCTTGCTAGAAATTTTAAATTGCTGCTATTGAGCACAGATTGTGAAAGTTCCCAGCTCATAAAAGTTTTGAGCAATTACCAGGAATATGACTCTCTGTGCATTGTATGAGGATTCCTGTCAAATCAACACAAATAACTAGGGACAGGATATCTACCTCAGCTAATTTGAATCAAAGGAAACCATCAAAGTTCATTATGGCTTGACTGGATCCTGATGACTGCATGTTTGTCTTTCCCAAAACACAATATGTTATGCCCAGGACATCCAAAGGCACCTCATTAGTTGAGTGGCTAAACCTGAAACTCCAGCCATACGGCTGAAGCTGTTGGTTTGCTTGAATCAGTATACAGCTTTAACTTCTGTTTATCATCTGCTAGTAACACCCAAAGAGGAAATAGATTCAGGCTCTGCCAAAAAAGAAACATTTTTGATTGTAATAGCTTTATTTCTGAAAATAAACTTACAATTCACCTGCAAAGTGAACCAATTTCCAGTTTCTATCTATGGCACTTTCATTTGTAATTCAACCGAGTCTGAGCTCCTACGAAAGAGAGTATGTGCATAGCCATTTGAAAGAACCTTACCTACATACCTGAGAATCTTTAACTCACACCAACTAATTCTGACATATTTAGTGTTATGTAATTTATAATCTGTAACCTCTCCTTTCCTTCTATTTCTCTTTTTAATGCATATGTGAGGGAATGTGTGTCATGAACGATTTCCCAGGTTTTGAATGAAGTAATAAACCCTGCTTAGTTTTACTCCTAAATAATTTGCAGTTGGTCATTTAAAATTGGATTTTGAAAGTAGGGTTCAGGGGATTACAGCACTACTAATTTTTAAAAAGGGAAAGATAAATAAAAGAAGTTGTAAAAACAACAACCAATGTTATGGACAGGAGAGGAGGACAGTAACAAGATAACTAAACTCATCTCACCCTCTTGTCCATGACAGCATTAATAGCAGGAATTCCCCTTTGCAGATCTTGCTTCATTAACTGGTGGAACTCTCTCAAAAGTCTGACTTCTCCATATTTTTGTTTGTGCTTGCAACATGTTAGGAATACGTAAGTAGAGAATACTTATGGCAAAATATTCCACATTATTAAACAGTACGGCCTCTGTGCACCAATATTCCTTCCCTTCTGTGCCCTTTGTCTTTGGCAGGAACGTTTGTTTAAAACCCCAGTATATGATGTAACTGAGTATTGTAGCATAAGTCAGACACTGACACTGCTGCTACAGGCTGTGAACAAGAAGTTGTGTCAACAAAAATCTTTAAGGTGTTTTAGTTTCAAAGTTAGAGTCATAGAGATGTACAGCATGGAAACAGACCCTTCAGTCCAACTAGTCCATGCCGACCAGATATCCCCACCCAATCTAGTCCCACCTGCCAGCACCTGACCCATATCCCTCCAAACCCTTCCTATTCATATACCCATCCAGATGTCTTTTAAATGTTGCAATTGTGCTAGTCTCTATCACTTCCTCTGGCAGCTCATTCCATACACGTACCACCCTCTGCGTGAAAATGTTGCCCCTTAGCTCTGTTTTATATCTTTCCTCTCTCACCCTAAACCTACACCCTCTAGTTCAGGACGCCCCAAGGAAGAGATTTTGTCCACTTATCCTAGCCATGCCCCTCATGATTTTATAAACCTCTATAAGGTCACCCCTCAGCCTCCGATGCTCCAGGGAAAACAGCCCCAGCCTGTTCAGCCTCTCCCTACAGCTCAACTCCTGAACCCTTTTCTGAACCCTTTCAAGTTTCACAACATATTTCCAATAGAAGGGAGATCAGAATTGCACAAAATATTCCAACAGCGGCCTAACCAATGTCCTGTACAGCCGCAGCATGACCTCCCAACCCCTGTACTCAATACTCTGACCAATAAATTACTTGATTCAATAACACTAGCTACTATGACATGCTTCATTTGAGTAGAAAGACATTGCAAAAGGTTATTAAATTTTAACTTTGGTATCACACAGAAAAATATTTAAACCCAAATTTAAATGCCACTGACATGAATTGTATGCAGTCCTATTGCTAGGTAAATGATAGCAAAATGTTCTGAATTGTAGCTCCAACTGGGGTAGAGTTCCATGCAGTTGGAAATATAGGAGGGATTGGTGACTCAGCGTGTTAACACAGCATCTATTTCTGGAACCCTGTTCCAGGCCAACTGAAGGATGATCCTCCACTCAGGAGTATTAATGTCTTTTCACTCTGTTTCTATGCTGCACTTTTGCCTGACCAGAGGCAGCTGCATTCATACTCACTTCCACACTTCCCAACTCATCACAATAACTGTTTCAGTGAATATTGTTGAAAGAAAGACTGAAAGAAAGATTTACCTGACTGTCTGAGGATGGTGGTGGATTCTAGGTAGAAGCCAAGAACTCCAAATATCAGTATGCACTGGGAGTTCTGACACAAGCACAGTGCAAAACAGGCTGCAAATGCTTAACTTTTTTTTATCCTAAGCAGCTGCCTGAAGGGCTTTTGCCCGAAATGTTGACTCTCCTACTCCTTGGATGCTTTTCCAGCACCACACTCTTGACTCAGCTGCTTATGCAGTCTTGTGCCTTCATTGTAGAGATTGATGTCAAAGCTTGACCATATGAAATGTATGGTTGGATAAGAAAATGTAAGCCTATGAACCCAGAGTGTTCTGTAGCAGGTGAAGAGGATGCATATTGAAAAGCAGGATGTGGACAATTCACAGAAACCATTGGTGTAGCGAAGAGTTTGGGTTATTCATAAGGTAAATCCCTGAGACATCTAGAGCAAATGGGACTTGAAAGAAGCCATAAATGCCAATAGTAGTCCAGTGCAACTGAGAGTGCGTTTGAAGGAAGCTTGCAAGTGGCATCTGCTTAAAGTAGTTGAGAAATATTGAAGCAGATGTAAAATTCAGCTACTGCAGCTATATACCTGGGAAAGAGTCTGAATTGTGCTCATAAGTAGATGCTGGAATGCAGTTTATGGAATCCAGTGGAACACAGTCTCAGAAGAGATTAAACGACCAGGAGGCAAGTGGTCATTGAAGCAGTCCACCATGGATCTGTTTTTAAAAGCCAGATGCTTAAAATTGAAGAGTTGGAAGTCCTTGCAAAGAAGATAAGACTTAATGAGTATAGAGTGACTCTATACAGCATGGGCTGCTGCAAAGTCTGCAGGATAAGTCCTCACCATATCTGCCGTTTGTTGAAGAGTGCAGTGCTGAAAAAGCACAGTCAGTCAGGCAGCATCTGAACAGCAGGAGAGTTGACATTTCCAGCATAAGCTTTTCATCAGGAATGAGGGGCTGGCCCAAGGGGGATGAGAGATAAATGGGAGGGGGGTGGAGTTGGGGGAAAGGTAGCTGGGAATGCAATAGGTAGATGAAGTTAGGGTGATGTGATAGATTGGAGCGGGGTGTGGACTAGATTGGTGGGAAGGAAGATGGATAGGTAGGACAATTCAAGAGGTCAGTGCCGAGTTGGAAGGTTGGATCTGGGATAAGATGGGGGAGGGGAAATGAGGAAACTGGTGAAATCCACATTGATCCGATGTGGTTGGAGGGTCTCCAGACGTTCTTCTTCCAGGTGTCAGGTGACAGGAGTTTGGCAGTGGAGGAGGCCCAGGACCAGCCTGTCCTTGGCAGAATGGGAAGCGGAGTTAAAGTGTTCAGCCACAGGATGTTGGGGTTGTTTCATTTGTGTGTCCCAGAGATGTTCGCTGAAATGTTCCACAAGTTGGCGTCCTGTATCCCCAGTGTAGTCCAGGTAACTGTGGGAATTGTTGGTTTTGTAGTAGATGTCCGTGTTAGGTTTGTCACCTAAAATGGAGATGGAGAGGTCCAGTAAGGGCAGGGAGGTGTCCGAGAACTTGAGGTTGAGGTGGAAGGTGTTTGTGAAGTTGATGACCTGTTCAACCTCCTTACCTTCGTCCAAGGCCTCAAAGGACATCTTCCCCTGCCACCACAATAAGTACAAACCCTGCACCCATACCTCTCCCCTCACCTCTGTCCAAGGCTACAACGGATACTTCCACATCTGACAGAGATTTATCTGTACTTCCACACACATCATCTACTGTGTCCATTGCTCTTGGTACGGTCTCCTATACGTTAGGAAGACAGGATGCCAACTTGCGGTATGTTTCAGAGAACATTTTTGAAACACATGCACTAAACAACCCCACCACCCTGTGGCAGAACCCACATAGGTTCGGGACCCCATGCACGCCCTCCACTTCCTCCATGACTTTCGTTTCCCTGGCCCCCAACACTTCATCTTCTCCATGGACATCCAGTCCCTGTACACATCCATCCGCCATGATGAAGGCCCCCAAGTTCTCCATTTCTTCCTCTCCCACCAACACAACCAATACCTTTCCAGTGATACACTCATCCAATTGATTCTCACCCTTAACAACTTCTCCTTCAAATCCTCCCACTTCCTCCAGACCAAAGGCGTAGCCATGGGCACCTGCGCAGTTCCCAGCTATGTCTGTCCCTTCGTTGGCTACATGGAACAGTCCATCTTCCCAGCTACACCAGCACCATTCCCCATCTTTTTCTCAGCTACGTTGATGACTGTATCAGCACCACCTCGTGCTCCCACAAGGAGTTTGAACAGTTCATCAACTTCATGAACACCTTCCACCATGACATCAGGTTCACCTGGACCATCTCAGACACCTCCCTCCCCTTCCTGGACCTCTTCATCTCCATTTCCGGCAAGCGACTCAACACAGACATCTACAACAAACCACCCACTCCCACAGCTCCCAGATTACACCTCTTCCCACCCTGCCTCCTGTAAACGCGCTATTCCTTATTCCCAATTCATCCGTCTCCACCACATCTGCTCCCAGGAGACCAATCCCACCATAGAACATCCCAGATGGCAATTTCCCCTCCCACGTGTTTGATGATGCCCTCTAGCTCATCTCCTCCACTTCCTGTACCACCGCCTTTGAACACCACCCCTTCAATTGCAACAAGGACAGAACATTCCTGGTCCTCACCTTCCACCCACCAACCTCCAGATACATTGCATCATCCTCCGCCATTTCCATCATCTACAAACAGACCCCACCACCAGGGATATATTTTCCTCCTCACCAATATCTGCATTCCAGAGACTATTCCCTCCGTGACTCTCTTGTAAGGTTCACGCTCCCCCTCCCACCAACCCACTCTCCAC
Source organism: Chiloscyllium plagiosum (assembly GCF_004010195.1). Taxonomy (NCBI): domain Eukaryota; kingdom Metazoa; phylum Chordata; class Chondrichthyes; order Orectolobiformes; family Hemiscylliidae; genus Chiloscyllium; species Chiloscyllium plagiosum. The sequence continues at coordinate 36,648,733 of NC_057716.1, read as the reverse complement.
TCCCAGCACCTTCCCCAGCCACCGCAAGAAGTGCAAACCCTGCACCCACACCTCCCCGTTTACCTTTGTCCAAGGCCCCAAAGGATCCTTCCACATCTGACAGAGGTTTACCTGTATTTCCACACGTCATCTACTGTGTCCATTGCTCTCGATGTGGTCTTCTCTACATTTAGGAGATAGGATGCCAACTTGTGGAACGTTTCAGCAAACATCCCTGGGACACACGCACTAAACAACCCCACCGCCCTGTGGGCGAACACTTTAACTCCCCTTTCCTTTTCGCAAATGACATGCAGGTCCTGGGCTTCCTCCACTGCCAAACTCTAACCACCCGATGCCTGGAGGAAGAACGTCTCATCTTTTGCCTGTGGATGCTCCAGCCACATGGGATTAATGTGGATTTCACCAGTTTCCTCATTTCCACCCCCCCCCCCCCCACCTTATCCCAGATCCAACTTTGTAACTTGGCATTGCCCTCTTGAACTGTCCTATCTGTCCATGTTCCTTCCCACCTATTCGCTCCACCTTCTGCTCCAATCTACCACCATCACCACCCACCTTCATCTACCTATCGCATTCCCCTTTGTCCCAGCCCCACCCGCTCCCATTTATCCCTCAGCCCCTTGGACCACCTCCTCATCCCTGATGAAGAGCTCATGCTCGAAATGTTGTCTCTCCTGCTCCTCAGATACTGCCTGACCTGTTTTTCCAATGCCACACTTTTTGAGTCTGATCTCCAGCATCTGCAGTCCTCACCTTCTCCATATCTGCTGTTTGAAATGATCTGTGGTGTTCAATCACAGTTTGTCTGTTATTTTCTATTTCTCTCGTGGTAACTCTGGATATTACAGTATGATTTGTATGTATATATTGTTTGTTTTAATGCTCTAATTTTATTTTGTAAAGTTTGTTTTTAAAGCTGTTCAAAGTCATATAAGCTTGAAGCGTCATTCTCTTAGTAAGTAAGTGGCATTTCTTAACTTTAATAACTTTATACAAAAGGGGCACTGATCTCCAGCCATACTGTAACATAAACTTGGCAGTCACATTAGGGACCATAACAATATACTTCCAGTGGTCAGCTTTGCCTGTTGCCAGCTCAGATAGACAGTTTGAGCATGAATTGCATTTAAATCACAAACTATGGGTGAAGTTACTGACCAAAGTTGAAATCCTTGTAAAGTACAGGATTGTATGAAGAGCAGAATACTGGGATACATCTGAAACTCTGAAAATATTTTAGTTACTTTCAAAGATTTCTCAGTGATAGTGGAAAAATAAAAAGAACCTGTGATGTAGATGAAAATAGTTTCAACTTTGACAACTACAAAAAAAATTTTGATCTACTCATCACTTTCATTTAGATTAGATTAGATTACATTACAGTGTGGAAACAGGCCCTTCGGCCCAACAAGTCCACACCGACCCGCCGAAGCGCAACCCACCCATACCCCTACATTTACCCCTTACCTAACACTACGGACAATTTAGCATGGCCAATTCACCTGACCTGCACATCTTTGGACTGTGGGAGGAAACCGGAGCACCCGGAGGAAACCCACGCAGACACGGGGAGAACGTGCAAACTCCACACATGCTGAGGCCTGAGGCGGGAATTGAACCCGGGTCTCTGGCGCTGTGAGGCAGCAGTGCTAACCACTGTGCCGCCCTTTTTAAGATTAGATTAGATTCCTTACAGTGTGGAAACAAGTCCACACCGACCCTCCGAAGAGTAACCCACCAGACCCATTCCCCCTGATTAATGAACCTAACACTACGGGCAATTTAGCATGGCCAATTCGCCTGACCTGCACATTTTTGGACTGTGGGAGGAACCCGGAGGAAACCCACGCAGACACGGGGAGAATGTGCAAACTCCACACAGTCAGTTGCCCGAGGCTGGAACTGAACCCGGGATCCTGGTGCTGTGAGGCAGCAGTGCTAACCACTGAGCCACCGTGCCGCCCCACTTAAGGTACAACATCTTCTTTTGATCTATTCCAGATACTGTACTCAGCGTTGACATTAGCTATCACCTTGCTGCCAGTCACAATGCACTACAAACTATTTGTAATTAGATGAAACAGATCAGAACTTAACTGTCAATTGTTTTAAGGCTCAAATATGTTAGAAGAACCAATTCATAAGCTTCTTCCATCCATGAAGTCAAAATGTTCTCACTGTATCATGCATGTAAATTCCTGGCATTTCATTCCATCGGTCAGATCAGCTATTTTCAATTCTGTCACTGCTCAACTCTTTTGCCATCAAAACCCTCAGGTATGCCTTTCGTATCTTTACATGATCTCTTGCCCAGCCTCCCATGGAATCCTTCATGATCTCTGCTATCCATGACCTTAATCACACAAGTTCCATTCGCTGATCATTTCTGTTTTCACTGACCTGCATTAGCTCATGTTTAAGCTTCACCTTGATTATAAAATTCTTGTTATCCTCAACTCCTTCCTTGGCTTGACTCCTCCCTATCTCAATAATCTCCTTCATTTCAACTCTGCAAGACTGTTGAGCACTTCCCAAACTTAATTATTCCCTGATTGATGGCAGTCACACTCCTCACATTAGGTAATTCAAATTTAAATTTGGTTTGCAATCAGGGCCTGGTACACTTGACGGCAAGTGAGAGAGGTATGGTAACAGAGAGGGTTACATTTGAGGAGCTGTGACCCCCTGCAATTGCCCAACAGTTATGAGATCCTTGTCAACTATGTGGATGACAGTAGTGTATCCTGGAAGGATGGCCACACTAATCATAGCACTTAGTGCAGCAAGTCATTCAAGTGGAGGGAGGAAAGAAAACATAGTAGTGTTGGAAGATAGATACTGTTCTTCTCAGCCAGGAGTGAGAGCCCCAAAGGCAATGTTGCCTTGCTGGTTCCAGGATTAAGAGTATTTCCTCAGGATTGGAGAAGAATTTGGAATGAGAGGGGTTGTCATTGCTACCAATGACTATGATAAAACTAGAAAGAAAGTTCTGCTGAAAAAGCTTGTACATTTAGGAGCTAAATCAAAAAGCAGAATCTCAATGGTAATTATCACAGAAAAATTACCTGACCCATGAGAAAACTGACATTGGATAAATAAAGTCAAGAAGATAGGTGCATGGCTTAAAGGTTTGTGTGGGTGGATTGGGTTGCCTATTAACTATTTCCAAGCTACAACTTCAATTTCATCATTACATTCTAATCCGCTTCGGCTAGGCAGGACTTACTGCTAATTGGCTTAAGGGATGCATGATCATTCTCTCTTTGGCCCTTAAAAGTGACAGATATTTAATGATGCCACTATCTCCTGACTGGCTCCTTCAGTTGCCAATTATCCATAAGTCTATTGTCTTCATTGGTTTTGTTATTGTCACTTTACTAAGGTAAAAGGATAGTTTAATTGCTTTTTTAGAAAAAGGGAAGCTATTTGGCAGCAGCATCTAATGATTAGTTTCCTTGAGTTCATGCCTCAATCCTTGCTTAGTGACGTTCCATTAAATCAAACACATTTATCATTAATCATTTTCCTTTTTTTAAAAGTTATTTGTTTTCGCTTTTGCTGCATTTGAATGCTTAGAAAAAGTTTCCATTATCCTTTATACTCTAAAGGCAAAATGTTGTGATTTAATTTGTTTATTGTCTCATGTATTTTGTTACAAAATACAATGAAAAGTGTTGTACAGGCTCATGCAGAAGATCAGAAACTAAACATAAAAAACATTAATCTCAACAAATCATTGTACACATTAGATTGAAGTCTAATTGATTAGACAATTGCAAAATTAAACACATTGTTACAAAGTAAACTCTTTTATAAAAGTTACATTTTATTGAAACAATTTAAAAGATACCATTATAAGGGCACAGCTGTGGTTATGATATCTTGAAAGGGGCTAACAAGTGGAGAATATATTATTGTGGTCTTATTTAACTTGAAATTGTGGAAATATGAGTTACACACAGTTAAACTGAACAAGGACCCATCAGTCCCACGGGTTGTAACATAAAACCATTAGGTTATTGCCTTCACTCTGATCATGATTCCATGGTGCATTTCTTTGTTAAATGAGGCTAAGCAAAGTCACATGATGTTCAGATATCAAGATACGCATTGGCTAGAAGATTGATCAATAAATATACTTTAATTGTGTGATTATAACTAACTAAGCCTATCATTAAATGTAAATTTCGCTCCAAGCCCTGCAGGACTGTGCAGCTATGTGTCCTGTACCATGCCTGAGTCTGCGTAGCACATTGTTTTAAAGACCCTCACATCTGTGGGCCTGTAGTTACTTACCTCACAAGTCAACTCACTTAACCTATCCACTCTGAATGTGGATGCAGCCATTTTCTTTCCCATGTATAGTCAACATGATAGAAGGCAACAGTCTGTCATAATGGTTTTTATCACATAGTTCATTCCATTATAAAGTAGATCAGCATTGAATTTTATGTTTGTCCTTTTAATTCCTTCTTCCATGTCAAATGAAATCCAAGTAAAAGGATGTTCAATTAATCATTTGAACGTTATAGATGAATTTGGAGTTTGGAAATATTTTTAAACTGAATAGTTCCTAGATTTTTTTAGTCACAGCACTTTCAAAGAGATGCTGATTAATATCACAAACTTTAACAGACTACAATGTGAGTGGATATTTTTAATAATGACTGAAGAATAGGTTCCCAAGTTTTATTCTGGTGGCAGCAAGCTCCCTTTCCCTTCCCTTCCCCCCTGCTCCCTGGGCCTATTCCCTTTATTGCTTTTCAGAAAGCCCTGGTCAAGAGTTGCCAAGATCCCTGACTGCTGTATACTTGCACTACTGCATTACCCCTAATTCTTGGACTGATTGCTATGGAGCAACAGGAATGCTTGTGACCCACTCCCCAGACGGCAGAGGCACTCCTCTAAGACTTGGAGACTTGGCTGACAGCTTGGGGCCCACATCCAGCCTGTAAGCTGTTGGCACTTGGTGTAGATGGGAGATTGTTTGTTTGAGCACTGCCGGTTGGCTAAATCTGCAAGTGGCCTGGTTGTGTGACTGGAGTAATGGGCAAGGCAGGAAAAAGCAAGGTAAAGCATTGATGCTGCAAGCATGCAGGGAGACCCTGAACAAAAACAAGTGTTGAGAAAGCAAGTAAGTAGCCCTGAGATGCAGGCTGATCCAATCTATGCAATGGTCGCCTATCCCTGCACACTAAGTATCCTTGCAGCATGCTTTCAATGCTAGTTATGCACTGAAAGATAGGTATGTGCTAAATAGGTGTACTGCAAATGCATCTGAAAGGTATTATGATGGTTGTTATGGAGGATGTAGGATGTCAAAGTCTGTGTATAAGAGGTGCTTATGGCTGGTATTTAAGGATCTTGCCCTGAGATATTGCTTGGTGCTGAGCAAAATAGAGGGGGATCACAGCCAGCGGTGAGCTGAAATCACTGGGTACCCATTCTGTCTTCCATGTTTGAGATATCTCAATGTTAAGCTTGCTCAAAAAATTTGGTAGGATAGGAAGTTGAGCATTCATGAGGGAAAAAAAGACTATAATAATCCCTCCCTCAATTAACAACTCACCACCGTCCAGCAAGAAAAGCACCTCACTGCTCAGCAAAGGCAGAAAAGATGCAGCAGGATGCTCTCAATCTCAGGTTTGGCCACACCGGACTTCTCATCAGATTCTGCTACAAAATCTCACCACATTGCCCATAGCCTTATCTCATTCCACTGATGGTACCATTGTTATTTGTACTGACATAGGGCTGAGTCATATACCTGTTTTTATGAAATGTGTGTCCAAGTCAATTAAAGGCCATGCTGACTACATACAGGTTTTGAGAAGATTGCCAAGAGCATTTGAAGTTTCATCACCATTTTGGGTTTGTGATTTAACTGTTACCATTTTGACTGACTGAACTGTTTGAGGGGATTGTTTAGACACTGTGATTCTCAATGCCACCACAACAGACAGGATTTCTCAGAGGAATTCCTTTTTAATGTGAGCTTTTGGAAGAGCAGGAGAACCAACAGAAAAACACAAAGCAAGTGGAGCTGACCTACTACCACATTTCACGACAAACACTGAAATAGCTTGTAGCTATTATTAAAAAAATGTCAATACATCCCTCGGTAATTTTTACAATGAGGTCTCTGTTCAATACTACTGGAAACAACAGGCACAAAGCATATGTATTATGTAGATATACAAGTTGAATGATCAATGCTCCGTTCACTTCAGCAGGTAATTTCATCTCCTTTTTCAATAGTGAAACAAGAGTGGCAACAGAAGATACTGATACAGCTTTAACAAAGCTCCAAGAGATTAGTTGCCACCCATAATAATTTCAATTAACCCTTGTCCAATGCCATTTTATACAGGAATAGAAAATGATCCCTTTCCCATTGTTCAGTTTGCTTGGCAGGACAGAGGTTTTCCTAGTTGCCTGGCTTGCTGTTTTTTTTATTTTTAAGCAGTGTATTCTCTAGAAATGCAGTAATCAAGGTTATTTCATGCAGCCATGACTCAAGGTCTCAGTGGAATTTGAGAACTCTATTTAAATACAGCTATCATTTGGAGGTGCCGGTGTTGGACTGGGGGGGACAAAGTTAAAAATCACACAACACCAGGTTATAGTCCAACAGGTTTATTTGGAGGCACTAGCTTTCAAAGCACTGCTTCTTCATCACGTGGTTGTGGAGCACCTGTGAGGTCACCTGTAGTCTGACATGAACCCAAGGTCCCGGTTGACGCCATCCCCATGGGTACCGAACTTGGCTATCAGCCTCTGCTTGGCCACTTTGTGTTGTTGCCTGTCCCGAAGTCCGCCTTGGAGGATGGTCCCCCGAAGGTCCAAGGCCGAATGCCCTGGACAGCTGAAGTGTTCCCCAACTAGGAGGGAAAACCCCTGTCTATTGATCATTGTGCAGTGTCAGTTCATCCGTTGTCATAGTGTCTGCTTGGTCTCTCTAATGTACCATGTCTAGGGCATCCTTGCCCGCAGCATATGAGATAAATGATGTTGGCCGAGTCACATAAGTACCAGCTGTGCACATGGTAGATGATGTCCCCACATGTAATGGTGGTATTCATGCCAACACTCTGACATGTCTTGCAGCATTTGCCATGACAGGGTTGTATGATTTTGTCCTGAAGGCTGGGCAGTTTGCTGCGGACAATGATCTATTTGAGGTTTGGTGATTGTTTAAACTGGGACCTTGTGTTCATGTCACACTACAGGTGACCCCGCTGCACTATGCACCCTCTCACACACACACTCCTACAGACCCACACATTCATGCAGACCCTCTCTCATACACAAGCTCTCTCTCATACACTCACACATACACCCCCCACATTCACACCCACACATGCACCCTCTCACAGACCTATACCCCATTACACTCACACACGCACCTACACACACTCTGTCACAGACACTCACATCCCCACATGCACACACACACTCAGTCTCCTTTGCACATACACACATATAAGTTTGTGGAGTGGATTTATACTTGCAGAATTACATTTTATTTTGCTCAAAAACTGCATAAATCCATATAAGATTCTGTACACCGGGAAGACAGATAGACTTTAACCTCACACCTTCAATGCATTATCTGAGCTGAGACGGTACTTATTGTTAAAGATATCTTGAGAATATAACGTTTAAAAAGTTCTGGGATTTACATATGAAAGAACCGAAACTAACATGGTCATTCTAAAAGATGAAAGACTTAATCTATATTTGATTAATATTGCATTCCATGACACTGCAATCCTGTTGCAATAAATCCTGTGTCTTATGATTCTGCTCCACAACCACCTGAAGAAGAAGCAGCGCTCCGAAGGCTAGTGCCTCCAAATAAACCTGTTGGTCTATAACCTGGTGTTGTGTGGTTATTGCTGAAAAATGTATTGCTGGAAAAGCGCAGCAGGTCAGGCAGCATCCAAGGAGCAGGAGAAACGACATTTTGGCATAAGCCCTTCTTCAGGAATGAGAAAGGTGTGCCAAGCATGCTAAGATAAAAGTTAGGGAGGAGGGACTTGGGGGAGGGGCGTTGGGAATGCAATAGGTGGAAGGAGGTTAAGGTGAGGGTGATAGACCGGAGAGGGGGTGGAGGCGGAGAGGTCGGGAAGAAGATTGCAGGTCAAGAAGGCGGTGCTGAGTCCAAGGGTTGGGACTGAGATAAGGTGGGGGGAGGGGAAATGAGGAAGCTGGAGAAATCTGCATTCATCCCTTGAGGTTAGAGGGTTCCTAGGCAGAAGCTGAGGTGCTCTTCCTCCAGGCGTCGTGTTGCCATGGTCTATATCTTTCTCCTAGTTGTGTGGTTATTAACTAAATACAGCTAGAATGAGATGAACGTGTACACTAGGACCATTAGTGAGCAAACAAGTGGAAAATTTGAGACAATGCTTTGGCTGTCAAACCTGATCCAATGGTGTCCTCTATGTAAACTGACTATGGTTTCAAGAATCAAGGAAGTCTGCTGTATGCTATACATGTGGAAAAGAAACATCACCACAAAGCTGCAGAAGAGAGCAAGTTTCCAAGCAATGAACACACTCATTTAGACAAGTATGAGGAGCTGAAGATGCTGCAAAAGGAAAACACTTTTTTTTCCATTAAAGCCTTTTAAAACAAACTTTGACATAGTTCCCTGATGCAATCTTGCCACCAGGAAGGTTTGGGCACATATTGGCTGCTCCTCCAGTGAGGGAAGCAATTTGCCAATTGGGAGGCAATCTTCAAGTGCTTAGGGAGACCACTTAATGTGGCAGCTGCTGGCTTCATCAAAGTGGCATTTCTGTGACATCTTGTGTGTCTACCAGGACCAGAGTGGCCTGCCAGCAGAAAGGAAGAACATCCTGGTGCAAATGATCTACCCTTACTTCAATCAGCAGGACCTTTTGCATTTAACAATCTTGTATTTATTATGACTACCTATATATTTGAGGACACCCACATTTCAAGTTAAATTCCATTTTTAGCTTCTTCAGCAGTGCCCTCTTCTGTTTCTCAGGCTTTGAAACTACCAGCTCTCTGAGTGAGGCAGCCACACCAGGATCTGTCCTTAATTGCGTTGTGAGGCAAATTCCACTGCTGGCAATTGTACACTCAGGATGGCTATTTGGTCCCAAGGGTTCCAAAGCACATATGAAAATTCAGCCGAAGTCTGCTGTCTGACTTGCCCTCCTTAGGTCTCTGTTCTGAGGAATTTTAGATGTGTAATGATAATACACTAACAAGGTATGTTAACAGTAATGGCTGACAAGGAGTCTCTCCCAGTCATATCAGCATGTTGGAAGGGTTAGCTGGTGAATTACCAAACATGTTTGGTCACATGATGAACATTTCTTCTCATTATTAGAATTGGATGCGTATCTGGAACTTTTAGCACAGAGGCAGGATTGTAAACCATAAACTACAAGATCACCCCACAATTTTGTATATATCTTCTCACGAATACATATTCTTCTCCAAAAATGTACCTTTTATTGAAGTGCCTTGAATCTTCCATAGTGCTTAATAATCTCAAATGATACAACCCAAACAATTTAAGAAAAATGTATTCTAATAAAGTTAAATTGAAGAACATGTTTTATTGGAAGTCCTTCTGGAAAGATGCCACTTCTGATTATATAAAGTAAATATTAATGAATATGTGCAGGACTTAGTGAGTCATATAACTACATCATCCACATTCTCATTATAGCTATTGACAACCTTCTAACCCTACATATAGTTACACTTGGATGATGTTGTGTAGGAGGGAATTAAACATATGAATATATCATGATGAGAAACGATGTCGGAGTTAAATGTTAAATGTGTCATTCTTTTGCATCTCATTCCATGATTTTTATTTTTGCCAATTCAGATGATTTTATGATTTTTAATTGCTAATAACTGACTCAGAAATCTTGATATTGGTCCCCAGTTGTGAAAAATTGTATAGCTTTTCTTTTACACTAAGGAAGATTGAAACAATTTAATGGAAATTAGGATCACCACACGCTGGGAACATGGGATGTACCCATCTCTCCATTCTCCACTGTTTTGCTGACTTAAACTTGGGTGGAGTTAAAACTGATACACCTCAAATAGGTGTTCACATTTAAAGTTCATGCTATTAGTTATCCATTGCTGTTATCTTTGTCCATGATCCCAATTTTCAACCAGTTATGTATCATGTGCTCCTTGATCCCCTTTAAAGTTATTTAGGAAATGGGCTTGGAAGTAGTTGCTCATTGACACTGGGCCTGCCATTATTAGGAGTTTCTTCTACTCTAAAATATCTATCTGTTCAAAACATTTATCCTTTTCTCATGAATTTTTCCCCTGGATCTTTTAAAATTGCAGCAGAGAGTTGCAGTCAAAGTATATTACGGGTGACTTATATGAGTTTGATCTAGGGGAGGAGGTGAGTAAACTGGGGGCCATTTTGGATCAGGAAGGTATAGCAAAAGTAGGAGATGAAAGCATTTCTGTGCTATTGTGATCTTATGGTAAGTATATATTCACAATAGATTAATTTCTTAAAGTAGTTGGATAAGCAATAGATTTAACACTTTTAGACAGTCCAATAGAAAGGCCATTCAGGAAATTGTCGAGGGATAATTTTCAGCCAGATGGTAGATCTGACACAGTTGTACATCTTATTTATAAATATCACTAACAGCTTGAATCTCTTTGTTTTGAAAGCTTTTTAGAGACCATTGGTTACATTGTGAGCATTTGAAGAAAACTGTGCAATATTATTTTAAGCAAGTGACTGACACACCTGCCTCCAAATTATATTAATACATTCTTTCCCACATGGAACCAACAGATGCAGCAAGGACATCGATATAGATTTCAGATGTCAGCTTTGCTCAAGTTACAGGGAGTGATTGATGGAACTAGTCTGCTTTACCCCATATGATCAGGATGCCCCTTCTATAAATAAAAAGTTCTGCTATTCTATTCATGTAAACATTGACACACGATAGTGCCAGTCATTCCTAGACTCTGGTAGTTTGTTTGATGTATTTACATTCCTGTAGCTTGCTGTTTCACTGCTATTCTCCAGGACAGATTGGGAGTAAATAGATATCACGGGCCAATTGTATAATGTGAGAGTGGAGACATGGATATTTCAGAACAGGTTGAACAAAAGTGGCATGTCCAAATGCATGGCTAGATTTTTCAACAATTTGGGAGCTTTTGTTGTCGTTTGTGGCAGCTCACATCGTATTAGATTTACTGAAACTAATTTCACAACTTCTCAGTTGGATTTGATTGGACAAACTGTAAAGCTGGACTCCTTACTGCTTGGAGACTTAACTGGAAAGTTTCCATTTCCCATCCTTCTTTCAACCGCACTTGGCTCATCTCTGACTCTTCTCTTACTTTCCCAGACTTGTATGTCTCTACTTCTAGGATAAGTAATCAACTGCTTTCACTACAAGCCCACATTCAAGTTACATTGAAGGGCTTTTGCCTGAAACATCGATTTTCCTGCTCCTCGGATGCTGCCTGAACTGCTGTGCTTTTCTAGCACCACACTCTCGACTCTGATCTCTAGCATCTGCAGTCCTCTCGTTCGCCACATTCAAGTTAACTTTTTTTTAGATTACTTACAGTGTGGAAACAGGCCCTTCGGCCCAACAAGTCCACACCAACCTGCCGAAGTGCAACCCACTCAGATGCATTCTCCTACATTTACCCCTTCACCTAACACTACAGGCAATTTGGCATGGCCAATTCACCTAACCTGCAGGTTTTTGGACTGTGGGAGGAAACCGGAGCACCCGGAGGAAACCCACGCAGACACGGGGAGAATGTGCAAACTCCACACAGTCAGTCGCCTGAGGCTGGAATTGAACCTGTGTCTCTGGCGCTGTGAGGCAGCAGTGCTAACCACTGTGCCACTGTGCCAAACATGACTGTACTTCTTCACATCTGACTTCCATTGAAGATTCCACTAAATTCTCTCAGTTTCTCTATCTCCTCCACACCTATTCAGACTGTGCAACCTTCCTTTCTAGCACTTCTGATACGTCTTCCCTCTTCTAAGATATTCACTCTGACAGTGGATGGTGAAAAGTTAAATCATTAACAAATGGCATAACACAAATACAGTCAAGTGTAACCCATGCTACTTATGCACCCTCAAAAGGTTGTCTTCTTTCTTTCCCACTCTATCTTGTTGCAGTCCTGGGGTCCACATTAGGGTGGAGGGAGCTTGCCCTATAATGCAGCCTGTTGATTTTGGAGAGTTTAGCCCGTGAGATACTCGTGTCTAGAGGGTTCAGACATCCTGTTTGTTTCCTGCCCAAAGTACCATTAAACTGGATTGTTTCTCCCTCAGCCAGCCCATGGACATGTGACAGTTAAGTGCTGATCAGCATGTGCTCCCAATATTACCTACTGAGGCATCAGTATTTGAGCTTTGTCAATATTCCCTCTGAGGATCTGTGCTCTCATCTTCTGAGGTGATCTCCAGGCTGTCCCCATGGTTCATTCCATTGGTATTTCAGGAGATAAAAAAGAGAATGCAATATGAACAAGGGGTAGAAGTTCAGGCACATTAACAATATATTCACTGTGGCAGTAATTAGAATAGTAGTACAGCAATGGGCAATGCTTCTTACTTGGTTGCTGGGACATGTAGATTTTGGCAACTTCACAGGAGCAGTCCCAGTATTCATTTTCCAGAGCTGGTATCCTCTCCTTGTAGGAGATGAGTGGCTAAATATTATGCACTCCACCATCCATCTTGGATCTCAACACCCGACTCTGGACCGTTTCCTCCTGGAAAGTAACAAAGTGATGAAATGAGTGAGGCAAAAGTGGGTAGCATTATTGTTAGTGCTGGTGACATGAAGATGTTGAGGTGGCCTGAGTGAATGAATAGGTAGTGAAGAGCCTTGCAGGATTAGTGCTGAGGTGAGGATTGAGTGAGTATGAGTGAGTGAGGCAAAATGTTTTGTGCAATAGTGAGCTGGTTGACCATGAGACTTGGTGGGACATCAGTGCTGTACGAAAGAAAAAGTGAAAGTGCAGTTGTAGAGGGAAGACAGTAGCACTATGCCCTGGCAAAGCAGAGAGGGACAAAAATGACAATTAGCCAATTTTGGTAAGGTTCTGCCCAATTACCCAGTTGTACTTGCTTCATTATAGCATACTGTATTTGCTGCTCACAATGTGATATCCTCTAGGTTTGAGAATACCAAATGTAAACTGGGTGACCACTTTATGGAAATCTTCCAATCAGTTCACAACTGTTTGAGTTCCTTGTCATTTGTCATTTTAATTTACTACTTCATTCCTTCTCAGTCTATAGCCTACTGTAGTGTTCTTATGAAGCTTACCACAAGCTTATCATTTAACTCAACATTCTACAGATTCTGGACTGAGCATTGAGTTCAACAATTTTAGATCATGACATCTGCCTCCATTGTGTCAGTTTTTGTTTGTGCTGGTTCAGATTTTCTCTTTCTTTAATTCTGCACTTCGGTTTTGCCTGTTACCATGCAACTTCATTTGCACAAAATTTCTGTTCTTTACTATAGCTACTACCAATCTCTTTGGTTTCCTTACTGTCAAATCTTTTTGTCATGTAATCTCTTCTACCTCTACCCTATGACAGATCTTCCCTTTGTATATTCCTCCCCTTTAGTCCTTCTACTCACTCAAAACTTATTTCTCGCCCATTCTGACAAAGTGTCTTTGAGACATAAATCTGTTTCTCTCGGAAACTGTTTGATCTGCTGAGCATTTTCTGTTTCTATGTTGGATTTCTGGCACCTGCAGCATTTAGCCTTTATATTACTGGCCACTTTGTCAATGCTTTTACACCAAAACTTCGATTTTCATTCCTTAGTCAAGTGCACAGAGAGAATTCCCTGCTTTGCAAACCCATCCTTTAAAAATGGCTGCCTAAACTTCCATTTTCAGTGAGCGGTGACGAGTGTTGTTTGGAAGTCAGGACAGAAGACAAGGAGGACAGCTGGTGCAGTGGTGGCCATGGGTAGAAACCCTGCCTTGGAGCTGAGGTACAATGTCCAAATTTTAAAATTAAAAGACCACACTAATCACCCTATGCCACCTGCACACTCCCCATAATCTGTCCATGATGAATGGTGTGTGATTTGTTTCATTTTCAGAGTTTAGATTTTAAAATAGTACCAAATGGTTGATGTCTTTTTGGAAAAATTCTAGGTCAGACAGTACTTATGGAGGAGTGACCTAACGCAATATGTGTCAGAGAGCAGATGATAATGAACCCCTGGAGTGTAAATGGAATGGTTTACATCAGGTGCAGTTTTCAGTTTAAGATAATCAATGATTAATATTCTTAGTTTAGGAAAATGCTTAGATGATACTTTTTAGAGCAATTGGAAGAACCAAACTTGGGATTAGAAGCAAGTATAGTCTCCTTTCTAGAAAGGATTTCTTTGTCAGAAGTAAGTTTTCTCAGTAGAAATGTTCAGCCTGTGCAACCTCCAAGGTATCAGATATTTCCATCTTGTGACATTCCTGTCAGAAGTCTCCACAGTTCCCAGGTGATAAACTGGGAGAATTAAATTATTTGTTTGTCATGATTTGATATAAAGGTATGACATCTCTGGATTTGAAGTGTTATAACGTGACGATGTTAGGCAATAGTTTGAAACTTTGCTGGGTGTTTAAGAATGTTCTACATCTAGATAGATTGCTTTTTTGTGTCAAAATGCTGTTCTGTTGTTAAGGAAACTTTGAGGTATCAAGTCATGATATTTCTGTGAATGATGACCACATCAACTAAAACAAAAGCGAATGTACGATCTATCAAGCCAGATTTTATTTTTGGATCTTACTCGCTCAGAAAGAGAGGTTGAAATAATTGTAAGACCTACAAATGACACATAATTGTGGAAGTTGTTTTATATACTTCAAAACGGAATTTCATTATGACCAGTATTTTCACACCTAAGGCATAATGTGTAGAATTCCCAGTGCAGTCAAGGGATTCTCCCAAATATGGTACCTGAATGTGGCAGGACCTGTTTGTGATAGGGAGTTGAGAGTGTGCGTAGTCCTACATTGTCCTGATAAGAACACTGATGACTCAGAACAGGTTGAAATCTCAGTGCAACCCATTTTTATCCTAACCAGTATTCCAAGGATTGAAAGCAGGATTTCTGCCTTCACTACCTCCAGAAATATGGTGGGTTTTTTGGTTAAATGTCACAAGGAAAGCTGTGCCTACTTGATTCAACCTTATCTGTCCCAGTACTCTCATATATATATGTGAAGAAAATCCTGAAAATTGTAAAGGTCATTCCATCTGGATTTGTGCTGTAGTAAACCCTCATCAGATTCCGTTATCTGATAAATACAGTTATAATTCTTTAGGTCAGCACCATTCTATCATTCAAACTGAACAGCAGAGATCTGTCCAGTTTCTAGATATTCTTGAATCCACCTGTTCAGAGATGTTATTTCATACCTCTGGAGCAGGTGGGACTTGAACCGAGGTAACTTGGCTCAGAGGTAGTGACACCACCACTACACCTCAAGAACCCTCTTTTTTTCCAGAGTCATTTGAAAGAATTTCATATAGGTGACAGTTGATTTCCTAGGTAAACGGAGGTTTTGTGTAAAACCTTACAGCCAATGGCTTCTTACGTTCTCAAAATCTAGGCTATTTTCATATACTTGCAATAGAATTCAAAGAATTCTAATGGGCGGCACGGTGGCACAGTGGTTAGCACTGCTGCCTCACAGTGCCAGAGACCCGGGTTCAATTCCCGCCTCAGGCGACTAACTGTGTGGAGTTTGCACGTTCTCCCCGTGTCTGCGTGGGTTTCCTCCGGGTGCTCCGGTTTCCTGCCACAGTCCAAAGATGTGCAGGGCCAGGTGAATTGGCTATACTAAATTGCCCGTAGTGTTAGGTAAGGGGTAAATGTAGGGGTATGGGTGGGTTTCGCTTCGGCGGGTCGGTGTGGACTTGTTGGGCCGAAGGGCCTGTTTCCACACTGTAAGTAATCTAAAAATCTAAGAATCTGCAAACTTGTACTTTATTTTTCTCATTCTTAAAAATATCCACTCACACTGTGGTCTGTTAAAGTTTGTGATATTACTCAGCATCTCTTTGAAAGTGCTATGACTAAAAAAATCTAGGAACTATTCAATTATAAAAATATTTCCAAACTCCAAATTCATCTATCACTTCCAAATGATTAATCGAACATCCTTTTACTTAGATTTCATTTGACGTGGAAGAAGGAATTAAAAGGACAAACCTAAAACTCAATTCTGATCTACCTTATAATGGAATGAACTGTGTGATAAAAACCATTATGGCTGACTGATTTATAAAAATATGCCTTCTTAAATATCTTTTGATTACAGAAATTAAGTCAAATACATGGTGGCATCTTAAAGTATGTAATCTTTGATTTGGTCTCTGGAAATCAGCAATTTTCTATTCACTTATATTCAACAAAACTGAGAAGATTGGCACCAGTCAATGTATTAGTTATAAGACACCATCATTCAAAGTGTTTTCCGTTAACAGATTCTATTGAAAGGAAACTATGAATTGAGTTTTTCTCTCCCTGGAGTGTCAAGAATAAAAGTGAGGATGATGGCTCAACTGGCCCAGAGTTCAAAAGTCAGATGCTTATCAGTAATTTAACCATCCTCCCTCCTAAATGACTATTCAGTCCTCTCTAAGTCCAAGACAGAGGCTTATTAGGGACTCAACAACTGGAATCTGGTCAAAGTTAAAAATCACACAACACCAGGTTATAGTCCAACAGATTTAATTAAACCTGTTGGACTATAACCTGGTGTTGTGTGATTTTTAACTTTGTATACCCCGGTCCAACACCGACATCTCCAAATCAGGACTCTGGTCAGTAAGACAACAAATGAGCTGGCCATTGCACTGCTGAAGGTGTAATTCTGGGCCATGAATTAGTTGGATGCTGCTCTCCAATATCCTACTGCATAGAATCTGTAGTCATTCTGGTGACCTGCTGTGCTCTCATAATATGGTTCCCTAGAGATGTGTGAACCTTGAGTATACTGAGGAGCTGAAATATGGCAGCTCATTGAAAAAGCAGCAAGAAGTGAGAGATGTATGATCATATTTTTGTGTGGGTTCTTTGTGTATTAATACATGTTTAGGTCAGATTCATTTTTGGAACTGTCAATCTATTTTATTGTTCCAGTGCATAGGATAGTAAAACTGTGGAGCAGAAGGCTCTGAGCATTATAGAGTCCTACGTTGTAGTAGAATACTAATATATGGCCACTGAGGGGACAGTAACCTCACTGCTTTTCTTCGATGTCCATTTACTTGATACTCAAATTGCAAGAGAGGGAAGAGAAATGGCATTGACAGAGGCATGCCGATGCAGCACTTGGCCTCTTCCCTCTGAAAAGAGAATCTCCTTCTTTTCTCTCAAGGTCTTTAGCACTAGATGCAGGTCAGCATTAATGAAGCAAGGAATGGTCTTGCCAACACCTGATGCTGTGGAGGATTTTGGAAAAATCAATTGTTTTTGTTCCTGGGGACAATCAACAAACTCAATAATGGCTACTGTGGAAATGTCTCCACAATTCATCCGAAAAATCTCCATTTTCATCCTCACTGGTTCTAAACGGAAACCCATATCAACTTCAATTAAAGGCTTAGCCATATGAAAATCTCAGCATGAATCAGATTCCTATCTGAGCTGGGCTTTCATCTCAAATTCAATCTGGTTCCATTTCCTGCTGGTGAGGAGAAGATTCAGCCCAGAGTGTGGGCTAATGATGCATAAGACTTCCTCTTGAGTTAGCATCAATGTCAGAAATTTACCCCTATTTGACTTTGCAATTCGCAAACCAGGACTGTCACTTTTGTAATTAATATTGCCAGTTTTAGTTTACAGATTAATGTCTGTTGCAAATGGAATTGACAAATGCAGGTTGATATTTCACTTATTTTTAGTAATGAAACATGCCAAAGTGCATTGCACAAGTTTTATTGGACCTAGAGTAGAGAAAAGGAAAGAGGTTAAACAGATAAAATGATTAGTGCTCTGCTTTGAGCATTTTAAAGTGGAAACGTAGGATCAAGGCAATTTCACCCTGGAAAACAATTCCAGAATGTAGCAACATTGCAGTAGAAGGCTTAGTGACTGATAACATAGTAGAGTGAGTGAGAGAGATAGACAGAGACAGGGAGAGAGAGAAAGAGAAAGTGAGATATTCATCAGAGCAGAATGATGGTGGCTACAATATTGTGTGTAGAATAAGAGATTACATACATACATGAAAATGAGAGCAAGAGATCTGAATACGAGTAATCTTAAAGGCCGTCAGGGAGAGGAATTGGAAGTCTTCTCATTGGGGAGAAAATTAAACCCCAAAGTGAGGAAATCAGAGGGCTTATCATAGGTGAGGTGAACAGAGACAGAGGAGGTTTGGATCAGAAAGTTTGTGGTGATTATCAGACAACTTTCTTTGGCTGAGACTGGAGGGTTAACGAGGATTACAGAAACCTGGTTATGTGGTAGTGGGGAGCAGGGCGGAGTATCACGGGTACCAAGAAAGACCTGTTGGATTAGTGGGGTTGTTGAAGACCTTGTGCTGTAATCTGAATACTCAAAGGATATTGTGGGAGATGCCTGGTCATGTGTGTCTCTCGAGCGGTCACATGGAACCAACAAGGGAGTGACTATGTATTTTTCTCCAGGATCCTTCAAGTCATTTCCTCATTGAAATTGTTGGCCTCCTAATATTTTGGGAAGCATGGTTATACAGATTTAAGATTAAGAAACTGAATGACAGTAAGTTTTGTAGCCTTGTGATATGTAAAGTCTAAAACCACCCCCCATGGGGTAAGTTAGTTAATTAGATATCCAAGCCTTCATTAAAACTGAAATTAGGGTGTGATGAGTGGAGGTGAATTTTTTAGTGCAATTTCCCTTTGAGAGATCATGGAAATGAATTAGTACCCAGATATTGTCACATGACCACAGGTTCTCTATGTCAGCACTTGAGGCATACATTGTATGTGCAGATTACTACATACTGTATACACTTGATTTGCTGTAAATTGAGATCTTCAATTAAACTGAAGCCATGTACCACAATTTTCTGTGATAAGTTTTAGATAAAACACAACATTGCATGGGAGGGGGACAGTTTTGGCAAGATGGAGATTGTAGTGGAGCGAACGAATGGTTTGACCAGGTATTTAATTATTTTTTAAATGACTTTAACATCCTGTCCCCATCAAACCCAAAGGTGTTTGTTGATCAGATTAAACTACCCCACTCTGCGCAGGACAGAAACCAGACTAGAAAGACTTGAACAGGAAGTGAGGCATGTGGGTACGTGCTTCAGCTGAGGATCAAAACAGGATTGAAGATGAAGATAAGCTTTTTACTAATTATGAAATTTTTATTACTTTGCTACTACTATCTTATCTCATTGTTTTTGCCTCTGTTAGAGTCATAGAGATGTACAGCATGGACACAGACCCTTCAGTCCACTCGTCCATGCCAACCAGATAAAAAAAAATCTGCATGTTATCAGTGTTATCACAGCATTATCATAGATATCATTTTTCTTAGAAGTGTGATGTATTGAAGAAGGATAATTTTTTTTCAAGCATCATATCATATTACTTTCCCCCACTTGAGGGGCTAAAATTGGCCCTGCACCTATTTGAGTTTGGAGTTGCAAATGCATGCTACCATCTCATTTATTTGATTGTAACATGCAGCCAAGTGTGACCCTGGCTACACACACTCACTGGGGGGAGGTGGGGGGGGAGGTTAACGCTGTCTGTGTGGCTGGCATGTGTTCCAGCTTGTATGTATTGACTTAAAGTTGCTCTGTGTTTCTTTTTCCTGGAAAGGACAGCTGTATTGACTGAACACCAGCTGCTGCTGAGTGCTGGTGCTGCAGTTTAAGATGAAGCAAATGGAGCACTGCTGCAAAAAGGGACTCTTAGATTCAAGGATAAGATGATTCAGCGATCGAAGACAACAGAAGGAGAGAAACTCCAATCATAGCTTTTGTTCTGAGTCACAAATTCAAAGTTGGGTCACCTCTCTGCTCTGCAAGCCCTTACCCTTGAGGAAATGTTCCAGAACTTTGGATTTTCGTTGTGGAGTGACTGGCTCCATGGCACACGACCATGAAAAACTGCCAGGACTGGAGGCAAGCTGGGTGGAAGTCTGGCTTTGGTGTACCAATACTTTATTGAAGCTTTTCTTTGTTTTAAAACAAAGCACATCAACCATGCTTTCAGCCCTTGCCCCTCACTTGCCCACATCCTTGTGGTCTGCCCATGCCACATCATGACCTCTACCCATCCCCATGGCCATTCACACCCTCTATGCCACTCCATACCCCTCTCACCACCTCTGCTTACATACACAGCACCCAAAACTCAATTTTTTCCACATCAAATAATTTTCCCCAACCTACTCACGAGTCTCTTTATAGTCCCATGTCAATGCTTGCCAACCCATATCCCCACCACCACTCTTTAGCCTTGCAACTATCGTACCAACTCATTCCATATCCACCATAGCCAGAAGTCAAGACCCAAGCTGAGATTAATTCTCTTTTTGTTCATTGAAGAATTCGCTATATCAAAAATAAACAGTCTTGTAAATTTAGAAACAAAATATTTGCTATATTTAACATTCTTTAATCCTTAATAAAAACAAACCTGGGAATTTGTGTCCTATATCAGAGTTTACAGTTATTGCCAATTAATTTTTGCATTGATAGATACAACTGTGATAATGACAGGTTGTGAAATCAGTCTTACAAAACTAATCTAGTAATGATAGACTAGAGGACTATTTCAGAAGAAAAATATCAACTTACGAACCATTTTTCTTTTCAAATATTGAAACAGAATACATTTTGAATGGCTGGATAGTTTTTGTTTACCAGCCCAAAGAGCTTTACAATCACAATGGGGTTATGCCCTTTTTATGTACATGATGTCCAGTATTAACAATCCCAAGGGCAACCTTCTATTTTCTAAAAGACAGAAGGTATCACAGAACCATGTCCAAAAGGGTACCTTGCCACAAAGGATGCCCTACTTATTCAAAGAACTCCACCAAATGTCATGAGCTGATGTTATTTTTCGCACACCTAGCTGATGGAAAATACAAATGGAAGCACTTGCCATTTGGATGTGGGCATGTGTCTCTGTGAACCAGGGGATGTGTGAAACATAATTGATCCCCTTCTCTTCTCATTGACTTCCAATCATCCCCTTTCCCAGTGCTCAGCATTCAATTGGTATTCTCATCTACTCTGAGTTACCTTCACACACTTTCCAACCATGTTAGTCTTGTCTGATCTCTCTGCTTCATCATTCATCCAGTCATTCAAACATGTCAAACATATCACCCAAATAACATGTGAGAGGCAAGCAGAACCATTCTGGCTTCTCTATTGCACGTCCATCAACTGAGATCTACACAGGAGATGGGTTCCTTTCACAGTTTGTTTACATGTATCAGAACCACTTTCATCTGGCAGCTCTGAGACTATTGGCCAATGGCATGTTACTGCCTGGTTTTTCTTAACTCTCAGCTAACCCTCATCCTGCTTTCTGGAGTGAAGTCAAACAGCAGATGGTGTGGTCTTAGACATTTTGCTTTCCTCCAGAAGCCCAAGCAAATCAGAAGTGAATGGAATCATGGAGAAACTATTCACTGATTGAAGTCATACAAAACACAAAGGAAGGACAGTCATCTCAGTCACAGACCATCACAACAGTAAGCTTTCAGACTCTAGTCTTGGACTAAGGGTCAAGGTGGATTCTACTGTTTTGAGAATGGTCTACCATTCAATGAGACCATGGCTGATCTGGTTGTGGTCACAATTCCACTTTCCTTTCTGTGCCTCTAATTCACAATTCTGTTGTTCATCAAAAATCCATCTAACTCAGTCTTCAATAAATTTGAAGTCCCAAATTTACCAATTAAATTCTTCCAGTCATATGTTCATTGAATACAATATGTTAAATATCATTTATGACTCCCAGCTGTTGAAGAAGCCACTGTCCAAATGCTGCAAGACCTGGAAAACTTTGGGCTTGAACCGATATGTAGCAAGTAACATTTACACTACACCAGTATCAGGCAATGAGCATCTCCAATGAGAGAATCTAAATATCACCCTTTGATCGCAAGATCACTGAAGCTCCGCACGATCAACATCATGGAAGTTACCATTGACCAGAAACTGAATAAGTGAGCCATATGTATAGTGTAGCTACAACAGCAGACCAGAGGCTAAGAATTCTCTGAACTGTGACTCCCTTAAAACCTGTCCCTCCTCTATAAGGCACAAATCAGCAGTCTGATAGAATACTCTGTCCTTTCCTAGATAAATGCAACCCCAACAACACTCAAGAAACACTTTCCAAGACAAAGCAGTCTGCTTGATTGGAACCATGTTCCACCTTCAACACTCAGTGACTCCACCACTATACAGTAGCAGCAGTGTTACCACCATCTAAATGTACTGTATCAACTCCTTTGACAGAACTTTTCAAACTAGTGGACCTCTACCAGCTGGAAGCACATGAGCATCAAATACGTGGATCACCACCTGAAAGTCTTCTACAAACTAGATAACATCTTGATTCCTAAATGTGTCATCATTCCTTCACTGTCACTGAGTCAAAATTCTGGAACTCCCTTCCTAACATCACGGTATCTTCACAGTATCGAGCAGTCACGGTGGCACAATTGGTTAGCACGTTTGGCTGTTAACCAGAAGGTTGGTGGTTCGAAACTACCCAGGGGCGCCTGCTCGATCTTCTCTCTCCAATTGCTGTTCATGGTTCAAAGCTGTGGGTTTTGTGGGCAGCACGGTGGCTCAGTGGTTAGCACTGCTGCCTCACAGCACCAGGGTCCCTGGTTCGATTCCAGCCTCGGGTGACGGTCTGTGTGGAGTTTGCACATTCTCCCAGTGTCTGCGTGGGTTTCCTCCCACAAAGATGTGCAGGTCAGGTGAATTGGCGATGCTAAATTGCCCATAGTGTTAGGTGCATTAGTCAGAGGAAAATGGGTCTGGGTGGATTACTCTTCGGAGGGTCGGTGTGGACTGGTTGGGCCGAAAGGTCTGTTTCCACTCTGTAGATAATCTAATCTACATTACATGAATGGCAGTGATTCAAGACGACAGCAAATGAATACCCAGCATCCCCAAAATCCCCACATGGTATAGATTTCCATTAAGATGGACTATTCTTGATTAATTGTGAAAAGCTGCCTGGTTACAGATTTTACTTGTTTAGTGCACTTCACTGACTGTAGCAATTATGACCACACCAAAAGCAGGCAATTATTACTAGCCTGCCACTATGGCTTCATACCTGTATTCATCCTCAAGTAACTCATTAATGGCCCTTTTTTCCTGCTTGAAAGATCGTTGCTAAAGGCTTTAATTGGAATACAGGCAACATGTCACTCAGTGAACCTCTCTGAACAGTTTATCTTCAGAATGGTCACACACATGTCCTTTGCTGCATATTCCAATAAATTGGGTCAATAAACCTTTGGCTGTACAAGCATGAGGTGTAACATGAGGTAACATGAGTCACTCATTCTCCACAATTCCCACCCCCCACAACCCTCCAAAAAAGTAGATTATTTGAATCAGGCACTACAGAGTGCTTTTTAATCAAGAGCCAGGCTGCATGATTTCAACTGCTGAGCAAAATGCATGGCTAGAGGTTGTCTGCAGCTGTGTTTTTACTGGTAATGGTGGTTTGAGGCTGCTAATTTGTTGGTCACTGGTCATCCCGCACAGAAGCCAATTCTGGCAGAGGTAGGAAGGTGGAGGGTTCAGATGCATATGCCTCTATCCCATCAAATCAAATGTCTTTCCAAACCCCAAGCTCACCACCAGAGAGACAGCAATAGATTCCATCCTATGACAACAATGAAAGGCTGTGTTCACCCTTGACCTCCTCAGCAGGCTTTGTCAAAGTTGGCTTTGAGCCAGGTTGGATTAATTTGAAGGTTCAATGGAAGAGATTGGTGGCATACCAGCAAATCCAGGCAAGAGTGAGGCACAGTTGAAGTAAAATTAATGGAGTCTGGAGACAATTAAAGATAAATCCATATAATTAATGCAGATGAGGTTGTTGGCCTGGGCAATGAAAAGGATTATTTTATTTTAAATTAGTTTTACTAGATTAGATTAGATTACATTACATTACAGTGTGGAAACAGGCCCTTCGGCCCAACAAGTCCACACCAACCTGCCGAAGCGCAACCCACCCATACCCCCACATTTACCCCTTACCTAACACTACGGGCAATTTAGCATGGCCAATTCACCTGACCTGCACATCTTTGGTCTGTGGGAGGAAACCGGAGCACCCGGAGGAAACCCACGCAGACACAGGGAGAACGTGCAAACTCCACACAGTCAGTCGTCTGAGGCGGGAATTGAACCCGGGTCTCTGGCGCTGTGAGGCAGCAGTGCTAACCAATGTGCCACCGTGCCGCCCACTAAAATTGCTAAAACCTTTAGGTTCCCCAACGTCTGACCACCTGAACCAATTTCTCCCCTGAAACCCCCACAGATCTTCCCTAATCCATTCAGCCCCGCCATAGAAAGCTAACTAAATTCTACCTCCACAATGGACACCTTACCAATTTATCTGCAACCCCACACCCCCTCCACATTCTGATCTCTCATTAATTTGGAACCCACCTATCAATTATACTCTGCCACTATAACCCCTTATTCACTTTGCACATTTCCTTTCTCAGTAACTGTAAAAATTGCTCTGGGATTTTTGTACTTGGAATACACCAGCTACTGCCATACAAAGGGGGCACAGTTTCTGTGATGATTTACTCCATTACTGACTGCATGATTGGCAGGATCCCTTTCATCCATGAAGACCATAATTTGACTATTATCATGTTTATGACTCCTGTAAAATATTCATCCAGAAATCTTCTGGAAAGTTAAGTGGATTACTTCTTCTTTGTTTTAGTTAGAAAGGTTCCAATGAAGATTGGAAGATCCTGGCCAATTTACTTTTGCCAGAGAATAATTTACTTGCTAACTGAAAAATAATGATAAATAAATAATTTCAAACCAGATTTTAAACAATTTGCTCATTTCATTTCTTAGTTTGTAGCATGGCTAGTGCTCGGTATTACTCTTAGTGAATTCTAATGATTGTTTTGAAGCAGTCTGAAAAAAATTGAGTGAGTTGGTTGGTTGTGATTCTGGTTTAGTTTGCTATGTTCATTGATATTGGTTGCATTTCTGAGCCATGAAAATAAATGAGCGAATCATAATGTGCACCTGGAGTAACCGAATTGAAAATTATGTCACATTATTAGATCGTCACATTATTATTCAACTTTAATTAAACATTGATTACAAAAAAATTGTTGATTTTTTTATTTTCCAAACTACACTATTGTTTGTTTTTCACATCAGCTTATGACTTGCTGACTTGTTCAATTGCAATTTAAAATCAATTAAGTGCAAGTGTTTAATTCATGATGTTTAAAGTGTGACACTGTGAGGAAAGTTGTGCGCTCAATGCAATACTCCTATTATAGTTTTAAGTTCTATTTAAACCCACTAACAAAACCAAAATAACCCCGATGAGTATTTTAATTTTAGCCTCAACTATTTAAAAATAAATTTGCAATCGAGCTCAGTGGACAACTGTGACTAGGAAATCAATAATTGAACATGCATTTTCCCCACCCACAATTTCAACATTTGTAGTCCTGCTGTGAAATTTTCAAAGCCTTTGTGTATTTTTTAGTACTGATGTTCTGTGAGCATGTCGACGAGATTTTTTTTGGAGCAGCTTGTGGTGGCGCCCACAAGGGAACAGTATTACTACTGAATTTAGTGTTGTGCAATGAGGCATACTTGATAAGGCAGCTGAAGGTTAAGGAATCCTTAGAAGGAAGTGATCATAATATGGGAAGATGTTTCCATTGGTAGGAGAGACTAGGACCCCAGGTCCCAGCCTCAGAGTAAAGGGAAGACCTTTTAGAACGGAGATAAGGAGAAACGTCTTCAGCCAGAGAGTGGTGAATCTAAGGAATTCACTGCCACAGAAGGCTGTGGAGGCCAGGTCATTGAGTATATTTAAAACTGAGATAAATAGATTCTAGACTATCAAAGGGATCAAGAATTATGGGGAGAAAGTGGGAGAATGGGGTTGAGAAACATATCAGAGCTGAAAATGTGTTGCTGGAAAAGCGCAGCAGGTCATGCCGCATCCAAGGAGCAGGAGAATCAACGTTTCGGGCATAAGCCCTTCATCGATTCTCCTGCTCCTTGGATGCTGCCTGACCTGCTGAGCTTTTCCAGCAACACATTTTCAGCTCTGATCTCCAGCATCTGCAGTCCTCACTTTCTCCTTGAGAAACATATCAGCCATGATTGAATGACATGGCTGATGGGCTGAATGGCCTAATTTCTGCTCCTATGTCTTATGGTCTTATGCATATCTAATATATTTAGTTACTAAGGTTTAGGTACTACTATATTTAGTTACATTTGTCAGTATTTCATGTCCACAGTGTTGATTCCTATTCATTGTCATAGAATTAAATGTGGCTACCAAAATGAATGCAGTATCCATAATGGCATAAAATACATTATAAAAATATTTGGAAGTGCACCATATCTTATTCCAACTGTTGTACATATTAAATTGACTTTCTGTTTGGATGAAAACAAGTAAAACCAATTTCCTGAGGAGATTTGTGCCTGCATACTCTCTCTTCCCATTAATCATTAATCCTGCTGTTTAACAATAATAATTTTACTTAAAGCAGGGAAGTACAAGAAAACAACATTGTTTAAACAAAATTTGAGAAATGGAAAATTAGCTGCTAATTGTTTTTGTGATTTTTGTTTTTGACCAGCTCCACACTTAATAAATGGTAGCCATTCAGCATTTAAGGAAACTATGAATGGCAGGACCTGATAAGAAGGGTTTCTTTATTTATAATCATTAAGGAATGGATTCATCAAATGAGAATTAAGTTACTGCCCAGAGTAAGATAGCTAAATAACAAGGCCAGCAAAAGTGAAGGATGACTTTTCTTCCTGTAATTAGGACAGCTACAACTTATCATGTCTTAATTAACAGTTCTAACTCATTCAACACATTGAAAGAATTAGATTTGCTAATGCCCTTAAAACATGTCGCTGGTCATAACTGAGTGTTTTTTTTAATACAAGGGTAAACTTTGATAGATTTGCGCATCTGAATTTAATTATAAAACATAAATATCTGTGGGCTTTGACAGATTCATTATCTCAAAGTGGTTTCTGGAAAAAGAGAAGAATGAGCGATATCATGAAAGTTGGTAGAGGGTGTTTATGATCTATTTAACAACATTTTTTTCTTTATAATATTCAGTGATAGATCTTTTGTGGCACTCTGCGCAGTGATTCATAGACATACTGATTTGTAATGACTAGCATTGTATTATATAACATTGATCTTGTATGGTGAAAAAAATTAATTTGTCTTTTCATTTCTTTTTTGAGTTCTTCTATTTTTATCCCATCTTCCTGCCTTCTCTTGAGCAGCACACCACTACTGTCATCTCCTAAGTCTGTGCTGCATGTGCCCGACCCCAGGTCCAGTCAGTACAATGTGAATGATGTGTAAGAAAGATTAGAAAAGTAATCATACCAGGTACACATAGTTGGCCAAGGAGAGATCATTTGGGCTCAATAGCATTGTGTGCTTCAACAGCAATCATGGTACGAGACAGGGACCTGATTATTGGCAGCATAGTATATTATAACATAGCTACAGTTCACAGGTGACAAAACACATCTATATTCCTATCACTGTCTTTCTTTGTTATTTCTTTAATTCTTTTTATTTTCTTCCTTCTATCCTATTGATTGTTGCATCCATGATAAAACTCTGTTTCCATTTGATCATCAGTGCTCTCATGAACGGAGAATCTCAAACTCTGTAGGATTGCTTTTTCTCCCTTTCCAGGAAGATTATTTTTATGATTCTATCAAATAATACTGCTATCAAATAAGTAGAGAAACATCTGGAATATATTGCAAATCACCTGTTTAACCTTGAAGAGTGCTAATGCAATTGTTAAGAGTTGAAGAGAGGAGAGTAGCCAGGAGAATGGAATCGAAGGCAATGTCTTCGAGGTTGTGGTAGAAGCTGAGGAAAAAGATTTTGGTCTTCACTACATTTGGATGGATAGAATTATGACATTCGAATTTACTCTTATGCAAGCAGTGTGCCAAAATGTGTAACTGAGTTTCCAGCAGCAGATAACAGTTATGAGGAAGGAAACTGAACAGTGATTTCAAGCCTGAGAGCAGATCCTCTCTGGAGGAAAGTGTGCTTTTTTAGCAGAAAGAGGCCTCATGGATAGAGGTGAGACAGACATAAGATTCTCTCAATTACATGTGAACTACAGGTTTAATTCCATGGACATAATGTCTTGCTAGATTAACCTTAATTTCTCTTCATGTTTGTAAAGGTCTGATTGAATAAAGAACTCCTACTCAATGACGTTTGGAGTATCCACATGCTTAAATTTGGAAATGCATGTGGAAGCAATCACAACACCACAAGCAGCAGCAGGTAAATAAAAATTGACATCTTCAATATGACATAAATATGCAGCACAGAAAGAAGTTAATTTGGTCCAACCAATTCATGCCAGCATCTTCTATTTGCACCTCTCCCTATCATTCTGCATCTAAATTTATAAGCATAGTCCTCAATTCCCTTTTCTATCACATGCTTGTATAATCTAGCCTTAATTGTATCTATGCTATCTCAGATGAACTTTGTCCTTGAGTCAAAATAGGCAAGATTCCATTAAAAGATCTATAGAATCTGTAGCTACTTATAAGGAAGTTTTTTATTTGGGGGGGGGGCAATTACTTTTAAGAATTTCCATCAGTTGCAAAGAAATCAATTATAATTTCACTGGATAATGAGAAATACTGGTCCATGTGACCAAGAGATCATTGACCTGGAAGCAGTACTTGTCGACACCAACAGAAAACAGACAAAGAGAAACAGATACTCTTCCTCTTCATAAGAATTCTACTGCACATTCAAAAAAAATTAGTTTTCCTATTTGGTAGGAAATGAGTGAGCAGGACAAAAATCTTTGATACCTTGAAAACCTGTGTGAATAGTCCTGAGATGCCAAAGAGCTGGATGTTTTCCGAGAAATGGCCAAATCCTGATTCAAGATGTTATGGTTAGTCAGTTGTAAAGAAATTCTAGAAAATGACAACATTGAAACTGTCATGACCTGAGGAAAAGTTGGATTTGTTTAGAAATGTCTTGCTGTTAATGATCATACTCTTAACTCAAAGATGAACACTTTTATTGGATAGTGCTGTAACACCAGTTTTGCATTAGAATTTGTAGTGATCCTGAAGTCTATTCTCATTGTGAAAGTTTAAAATTCCATTCAGATGTGAAAATAGTAATCATGTCTATTTCTTTACCTGGAATTTAAAGTACTGATTTCTGCACAGTTATAACTAGGACAATGAAAGCAAAATACAGTACGTGCTGGAAATCTGAACAATCAAATTCTGGGGAAGTTTTGCAGATCATGTCGCATTTTGGGAGAGAACAGAGTTAATGTTTTGAATCCAGTAAGACTCTTCTTCAGAAATAGACAAGTTGTTCCAAATACATTACAACCTTTACTCAAACATGGATAAAAGAACTGGATTCCAGATGATTGGTGAGAGTGACTGCCCTCGATATAAAAGTAACACTAATGTCACACAAATGACAGATGATCATCTCCAATAACGACAATCTAATGAATGCCCCTTGATATTCAATGGCATTACATCACTGAATCCTCCACAATCAACATCCCCAGGGATACCATTGGTCAGAAACTCAACTAGACTTGCTATTTAGATATATAATAGCAGGCCAGAGACTAGGAAAACTGAAGCAAGTAACTCACCTCCTCACTTCCTAAAGCATATCCACCATCTACAAGGCACAAGTCAGGAATTCTATGGAACACTCCCCATTTCCCTCAATGAGTGCAGCTTCACTCACTCCTCTACCAATGCTCAGTAACAGCAGTGTGTACTGTCTACAAGATGTATTGTAGAAAGTCACCAAAGATCCTTAGACAGCACCTTCCAAATGCACAACCACTTCCACCTGGAAGGACAAGGCTAGTAGAAGCATGGGAACAACAGAACCTGCAAGTTTTCTTTCGAGCCACACAGCACCCTGACTTGGAAACATATAACTGTTCGTTCTCTGTGGCTGGGTCAAAGTACTGGAATTCCCTCCCAACAAGCATTGTGAGTCTACCTGTAGCACAGGCACTGCAGCAGTTCAAGAAGACAGTTCACCATTATTTTCTTGAGGGTAGCTAGAGACAGGCAATGAAAGCTGGCCAATATTGCTGTTCTCTGTGCCCACATGTAACAAGATTGTGTAAATTCATCCTTGGATCTAATAAATGGCAAATATCTGGCAGAAGTATCAACTCATACCATCACTGCTTGAGAGAATCTAAACATCTTCCCTTAACATTCCTCTTAATTCCCCTTGGCATTACAACTAACATCCCAGGGATTAGCATTGATTGGAAACCGAACTGCACCAGTCATATAAATATTGGCTGTTAAAAGCAAATCAGAGGCTGGAAATTCTTCACTGGAAATTTACCTTCCTGACTCTCCAAACCCTGTTCACCATCTGCAAGTCATAAATCAGCAATGTGATAGAATATTCTACACTTTCCTGGATAAGTGGAACTTTGAAAACATTCAATAAGCTTCACCATAATTTGTCTCATCAACACTCCATCTCCCACAGAAAACATTATTTCCCTTCTCCACTGGTGGACAGTGACAACAGTGTATGTCATTTCCAAAATTCATTGCTGCAATACACTAATGCTCTTTCATTTAGCATCTTTCAAATCCATGACGTCTACCACCTAGAAAAGCAAGGACAACGGACACATAGGAACTCCCCTCTAAGCCCATCTCTAAATGTCTTAATTTGGAAATGTATTACTGTTCCTTCACTGCCGCTGGATCAAAATCCTGGAACTCCCTATTTCAAACCAACCAAATAGACTGCAGTGATTTCAAAATGACAGCTTGCTACATTTTTTTCTTGAATAGCTTTTTAGGGTTGGTTATTAAATGCTTGCATTGGCAGCAATGCTCACATCTGATGAATGAATAAGAATGACACACATAACAAAGGTCACAAACTGGGTTTATAAGCATTACAGCAAAATTACAATATCACCACCAATAGTATACAAAAACATTTCCCTTTGCTCCCACTACACAATTTACATTTTGTAAGAATAAGGCCAGTTATGAAACTGTAAATCACAGAATACAATGTTCCAGAGTGCTCATCACAATCTTCGGCTGTCTATCCCTTCACTGGTTTGAATTACAAATTGCAAGTGTTTGTGGACATCCATTTCCATGCATTATAGTAATGCTTAACCCCTCTTCAGAAGATGTATAATAATTAGAATTTGTTGCCTAAACTAGAAAATGTAATGTTAATCTACCACATATCTTTCTCATGCTGCTATCAATGCAAACAGCTGTTAATTGAATAGTGACAAACAAAAATGTCAGTCTAGTCTGTTCACCAGTTTTCAAAGTTTAAAACAATTAAGTCAAAAGATTTATCACTTCTAATATGCTGGCAAATGTGTCAAACAACAACTAGGATTTCATTTTTACAGGCTATATGGAATGACCTTTTGTCAGATATATATTGATGATATTATAATCCATGAATGAAGTATGGGTGGCATGGTGGCTCAGTGGTTAGCACTGCTGCCTCACAGCGCCAGGTTTGATTCCAGCCTCGGGCGACTGTCTGTGTGGAGTTTGCACATTCTCCCTCTATCTGCATGGGTTTCCTCTGGATGTTCCAGTTTCTGCCCACGATCCAGTGATGTGCAGGTTAGGTGAATTGGCTGTACTAAATTGCCCATAGTGTTCAGGGATATGTAGGCCAGGGGTAAATGTAGGGTAATGAGGTGGGTCTGGGTGGATTACTCTTTGGAGCGTTGATGTGGACTTGTTGAGCTGAAGGGCCTGTTTCCATACTGTAGAGATTCTATATGAGTTGACATTGTCATTCACAAGCAATACATTTTTGGAATGAGTGTTACTGATTCATGAGTTAGATGAAAGAAACAAAGTGGTTGAATATTATTTATGATTTTCCATCTCAGCAATATATTCAATTGTAGAAATATTGACAACCTCAACTGATATCCACACATCTATTTTCCAGTCGGCAATACAATCAGGAGTAGCACTAGCTGATATTTGCACTTCTCTCGCATGGGGAAGCAGGGAAGATGCTTGAGATCAATGTTACTAAACAACTCTCCTCTTGGATGAGATCAGCTAACTCTGGCCAAAAGTGTGATTGAATTTGGATGCTCTTACTTAATATGGTTCAGCACCACACTACACAATTTCTACAATTTCTTAGAAACCAGTTACAGTGAGGAAAATATGTGGCAAATTTAGCTGAAGCTTATGTTTATAGAGCTCTACAAGCCTGCAGTTCCCCATTGCATTCTCTACAGTAGCAGCTTGGCCCATCAGGTTAGTAAGTCAATTCAATCAGCTGCCTTTTCGGTTTTTTACTATAAATTATTGAGATGATTTGAACTTGAAATTCTTGAGTTCATCCTGATTAGTGCAAGACAAAAACCTGTCTCTCTTTTTATCAATTTTCAAAAAGGCTAGTTAATGTCAAGAAGGCTGATCGAATGCTGGCTTTCACATCTAGAGGACTGGAGTTCAAGGATCATAAGTTAATACTGCAGTTATACAAAATGCTGATTAGAACCCACTTGGAATACTATGAGCAGATCTGGGCACTACAGCTTAGGAAGAATATATTGGCTGTGGAGGGAATAGATGGTGGTTAAAAACAATGACACCCTTCCGCCGACACTCTCATTCGTTTGGCCGAACTGGTCTCACCCTTAACGACTTCTCCTTCGAATCCTCCCACTTCCTCCAGACCAAAGGGGTAGCCATGGGCACACGTATGGGCCCCAGCTATGCCTGTCTCTTTGTTGGCTACGTAGAACAGTCGATCTTCCGTAATTACACCGGCACCACTCCCCACCTCTTCCTCCGCTACATTGATGACTGCATTGGCGCCACCTCGTGCTCCCGCGAGGAGGTTGAGCAATTCACCAACTTCACCAACACATCCCACCCTGACCTTAAATTTACCTGGACCATCTCCCTCACCTTCATGGACCTCGCCATCTCCATTAATGAAGACCGACTTGATACCAACATTTTTTACAAACCCACCGACTCCCACAGCTACCTGGATTACACCCCTTCCCACCCTACCTCTTGCAAAAATGCCATCCCGTATTCCCAATTCCTCCGCCTCCGCCGTATCTGCACCCAGGAGGAGCGGTTCCACCATAGAACACACCAGATGGCCTCATTCTTTAGAGACCGCAATTTCCCTTCCCACATGGTTAAAGATGCCCTCCAACGCATCAC
>NC_057716.1:36577310-36614729 GCF_004010195.1 Chiloscyllium plagiosum | reverse complement strand
TTTCCTCATTTCCCCTCCCAAACCTCACCCTAGTTCCAAACTTCCAGCTCAGCACTGTCCCCATGACTTGTCCTACCTGCCTATCTTCTTTTCCACCTATCCACTCCACCCTCCTCCCTGACCTATCGCCTTCATCCCCTCCCCCACTCAGCTATTGTACTCTATGCTACTTTCTCCCCACCCCACCCTCCTCGAGCTTATCTCTCCACCCTTCAGGCTCTCTGCCTTTATTCCTGATGAAGGGCCTTTATCCGAAACGTTGATTTTACTGCTCCTCGGATGCTGCCTGAACTGCCGTGCTCTTCCAGCACCACTAATCCGGAATAGTTGGTGGTTTACAAGAGTGATAATTGAACTTCAGGGTTAGGTTATGGGAGAGGTTACACAAATTAGACTTCATTTATCTAAAATTTAGAAGGCTAAGAGATAGCTAATCAAAATCTTTAA
The DNA here is from genome assembly GCF_004010195.1 of Chiloscyllium plagiosum. Classification (NCBI taxonomy): domain Eukaryota; kingdom Metazoa; phylum Chordata; class Chondrichthyes; order Orectolobiformes; family Hemiscylliidae; genus Chiloscyllium; species Chiloscyllium plagiosum. The sequence continues at coordinate 36,614,282 of NC_057716.1, read as the reverse complement.
GATATTAATAATAAAAGACAGGATCATTAAAGACAAATTATTCCCACTGGTTGGAGATTCTACAATTAGGAGGCATGGTCTGAGAAAAACAAACCGTTGAGGAGAGTTTTGAAGAAGGTTCACTGGACTCTGTTAATTCTCTTTTCACTCCACATATGTTGCCAGACCTATTAAATTTGTCCACTAATTTCTGTCTAAGTGTTTCAGATCTCCAGCATCTGCAGTTCTTTGTTTGATTTTACATTCAGGAGTGACATTAGGAAGCATTTCTACACAAAAAGGGTGGTAGTGATTTGCATTTCTCCTCTACAAATAACAGTTAATGCTCAATCAATTGTTATTTTTCTATCCAGGATAATTTTGTTTGTCAATAAAGGGATAAGGGCCAAAGGCAGGTATATAGGACTAGGCCACAGATCAGCCATGATCTCACTGAATTGTGGAACAGGCTTGGGGGAATGAATGCTGATTCTTGTTCCAGTATGTTATGTAATTTTAGCTTTGCCTACCCCTTTTGTGTTTGGGTCTACCCTATGAAAAGATATTAATAAAATTCAATATTCATTCAATGTAATATACATTTATTTTAAAATTTTGTAGCATGTGTTGGAATGAGTATTGACCCATGATTTAAAGTAAACATTTTAAAGCTTTCAAACATATTTTACAGTTGCTAGGTGGCCGTTCAACTGGGCTAAGTACCTTTTATCTTCACCATAAGACACTCAAACAGATTTAATTTGTGCATTTTTGGCTGATGAGAAAGGGACCATTTTAATTGTAAAATTACAAAAATAACTAATTAGTTCTGTATTTTAAACCATTATTAAATCAATGATTTAAACTATTGCAATAGCAACAATATCATAGGTCTTATGTACAAAATCTAGAGAAGGTATAATACATGCAACATAAAATGATATAACTTAATCAGGCAAAAATAAATTCAAGGTTTTGTTTGTATTTTAAATCACAGAAATAAATAACTGCTTTTCTCCTAGATGAAGATATTGACTGGTTATATTGTACTTGATGAGGTGTTTGGTTAATTCAAGGGTGAAGTTCACAATTTTCATACTTGTTTTCTTTTACTTAATTCTGTATTTAAAGGGTTAATGGAGAAAATACTTGTAAGCAGTTTCTCATTCTTTTTACCATAACCACAGAAGAGTGAACATTAGAGACGCTTTCTAATTAAATATCTGTCATATGAAAAAGCAAAGATGAATTTTCACTACTGTGGAAAGCAGTCATGCACAATACCTTTTATGATTTTTCATATACAGAGGCTTATCTTTGGTTGCCTTTAAAATCTACAATGTGAAATCTGGCATTGATACCTTTATGTACTGATCCACAATCAAGGAAAGTGAAACTCATGAATGACTCTCGTTCTGCTACATTAAAGATGCTGCACCAATGATATAGCTTTTAAACCATTCTTGTAAATCTGAATATATCTCCAATATACTAAGTGCAGGAATGCGGTCTTAATGCATCATTTAATTATCAAGAATCCACCTCAGTTAGCTGCCTGTTAGGAAGCAGCACGTAACCGATCCAGCAGAGCCTTCATGAATTGAAAGTATTTTAGGGTCAGCATTTTGGTGGCTAAACAGCATGGAGGCCAGTGGCACCAAATTTTGTGCCTTGCAATATGGACTCTGCAATAATTGAAAAGATTTTGTTTTATGTATGTGAGTGAAATTCTGAACAGCATGATGTAAATAAGGAATTGCTGAAGATGCCCTGAGCTTTATTTATCTGTTATCTCAGCTAGTCTTGCCTTCACCAAATGGGGTAAACATCAACTAGAAATAAAGTATCAAAAATAAACAAAGAACTGTCGATGTTGAAGATATGAAACCAAACAGAAGTTACTAGAGAAACTCAGAAGGTCTGACAACATCAGTGAGGAGAAAGCAAATTCAATACTTTGGGTCCAGCGACCCTTCTTCAGAACTGCTGAAATGGTAACTTTGCTTTCATTCCACTAATGCTGCCATACCTGCTGAATTTCTCCAGCAATTTCTGATTTAGAAACAAAGAATCTTGGGGCAGAATTTTGTTTGACTTTGGGTGTAGGAGTAGCAGTTGCTGGAATCTGTACTGAAAACAACAAATGCTGGAGATTACAGTGGGTCAGCCAAAACCAATGGTTAGGAAGCAAGCTAACGTTTCAAGTTTAGATGACTTTACACCAGAACTGACATGAAGAGTCACCTCGACTGAAAATGTCAGCTTTGCTGCCTGCTGACTTTGGGTGTCTCGCCTGCCAGTTGGAGGGAGGCTTTCACTACTTCCTTATGGGGACCAAACAGATGGTAGCAAAGCCAATTCCAAAGGAAGTCCTGGTGCTAAGACCCCAGAAATCTCATCGACTGAAAGCTTCCAGCCAATCAGCTTTTGTGCTCATGAGTATCACTGAGAAGGTGCTGGTTCTAGACGGGCTCTAGACTTCCAGGATTGAGCCAAACCAACAATGAGTATTTCAGGAGGGGTTTTGTGCAGTCAAGGTCATGGGGAGAATGATGCATTGAGGCTGGAAATGAGAGGATGGTGTTGGCTCTTAACAGCTCCCTGTCCCTTCCCAATGTCAAGTCCCTCAATCGAGTAACAAGTGCCTTTTGATCAAAGACATAAATTGACAAGCTCATCGCATGGTGGTGCCTGTTCTGCATGCCAAACAACAATAAATCTGAATTGTTAATCTTGGCAGTGGCAGGATGAGGCCTTTATTTGGTCATTACTTGGCCACTGAGAACTTCCATTGAGGAGGGGTGGGAATGTCGACCCTTACTGAATTGTGGCAGAGGTGAGAAAGCAGTAGGATTGAAACATGTCACTACTCTGCCCAATTGCATGCTCATCTCCAAACTCACCTTAGAAAGACTAGAAAGACTAACCCACAGACAGATTCATAATATCTTTGCGGATTAAAAAAGAGCTATCTCCTTTCAGCTCCTGGTCTGTGTCTCTGTAAAAACTAATGACGCATCAAATATTTTGTTAACACAATGGGTAATTTTGAATTTACCACCTCTTGAACAATGACATTCAGACACATACACACACAGATAAAGAAATCTTCTCAGCTTCCCTCTAATATTTCTACTAATGACTTATTTATGTTACCAGTTATTGACCTCTTCTAATGAAATAGCTCCTTTCTATCCATGATATCTAAGACAGATTTAATTGTGGCATACAAGATTAAAACAATCCCCTGCCTCTTGTATTCCAAAAGGAAATCATCTCAGTGTATCCAACTGTATTTTATGGTTAAACTTCTCAATGTCTGACAATAACCTAATGGGTCTCCTCTGTATCTATCCAGTATGGTCAAATTCTTACTCTATTGCAGAAAGCAGAATTGTACAGCCCTCCAGCCACAGTCTAATCAAAGTTATACAGATCTCATATAAACACCTTGGTCTTAAACACTACACATTAGCCAAAATGAAAAATGTCCCTATTCTTTTCTGGTCATCCTAAATTTCCTGTCCTACTACCCACGACCTGTACTTCAAGGTTCCTCACCCTTCTCTTCAATATATTTCAAAATCTTACTTATTATGTAAAACATTACCCTTATTTGTCATCCTTAAATGCCTTTTCCCAGACTTCCTCAGGACTATTTGCTAGTCTGCTGCCCATTTTACTATTTTTTTTTTGCTGCCTACAGTTTTTCTTTCTTCACTATCAGCCACAGGGCCAATTTTTTTTTACTTTCTTCAAACTGTTTTATCATTTTTCTTGCTTTTAAATTCATATCATTAATTTTTAGTAGGAATGGTAAGTGGTTTAATCCTGAGTGCTGTAGAACCCTTGTGTGGAAACAACCTTTCAGACAGCAAAGCATCCATCAACCATTGCTCATTGGTTCTATCACTGATCTCTCTTGGTACTTTCTTCTGGGTCCATTGTGCTTTTGCTTTTCTGTTCAATCTACTAAATGAGATCTTGGAAAAAGCCTTACTTAAATATTGAGAAGAAAGGGCTCTAAGCCCTGCACAAAGCCCCGTGTCATGATGGAGTCGGTTTTCCTAACAATAGGTTTTTTGACAGACTTGATGAAAGGTCTTGTTGTGCATACCCAACAACTTTCTTCTTTTCAATGAAAGTTTGATCTGAATCTTTTGCAGCACAGCTTGTCTGTGATACTTCTTTGTGCTGTGGTGGTATGTGTAATCCTCACCCAAACTATAAACCAATGGTGACTGGAGACTCATCATCTGCCAATTCTACCTCCATATCATGCTTTGAAGTATGTAGAGTGCCAACATCTGAGCTTTTTACTGCTCCTCGGATGCTGCCTGAACTGCTGTGCTTTTCCAGCGCCACTCTAATCTAGTCTCTGGTTTCCAGCATCTGCTGTCATTGTTTGTACCAACATCTGAGCTGGTGGCTGTGAGATCTGTCAGACCTAGTGATGCTATTTCTTACTGATACATTGTCAGTTAACCAGGTAGCCCCAGAAAGCATGAGTGCAGAAATGGAGGATTAAGGAGAAGGAAGGAGTGGGTGGAAACAAAGAGGAGAAATGTCACACCACCTCCAGCTTGCACATCATGCAAGAGAATTAAGATTAATTTGAGGAGGTGTTTTACAGAAACATATCCTCATTCTCAAGCCTGCTCCTCCATTTAATATGATCATGGCTGATCATCCAGCTCAATACCCTAATCCTGACCTCCCCCCATATCCCTCGATTGCTTTAGCCACAATAGCCATATCTCCCTTTTTCTTGGAAACACAATGTTTTGGCAGTGAATTTCACAGGCTCACCATTCTCTGAGTGAAGAAATTTCTGCGCATCTTAGTTCCAAAAGGTTTACCCCTTATCTTTAAAACATAATCCTTGTTTCTGGACTCCCCACCATCGAGAACTTCCTTCGTACATCTAACTTGTCTAGTCCTGTTAGAATTTTATGGGTTTCAAAAGACCCCCTTCATTTTCATAAGTTCCAGTAAACACGATCATGGCCAAGTCAATCTCTCCTCAGACATCAATCTGACCTCCCAGAAATCAACTTAGTAAACCTTCGTTGCACTCCCTCTCTCGCAAGAGCATTCTTCCTCATATAAAAACTACATACAATATTCCAGGTGTGCCCTATATAACAACCAATGCAATGTACAATTGCAGCAAGGCATCCTTGTTCCTATACTCAAATCCTCTTGCTATGGAGACCAAAGTACAGTATGTCTTCTTTACTGTTTGCTGCACCTGCACACTTACGTTCAGCAACTAGTGCATGACGGCTTTCAGGTCTTATTGAACATTCCCCTCTCTCAATTACCAGATTTTTAAATAATACTTTGCCTTGTTAATTTAGTTACCAATGTGGATAACCTCACATTTATCCATACTATACAGTGTCTGTCATCCAGTTTCCCACTCACTCTGCCTATCCAAATCACACTGCAACATCTCTACATCCTCCTCACAGCTTTATATCATCTGCAGATTTTGAGATATGACATTTGGTTCCCGCATCTAAATCATAAACTTATATTGGGAATAACTGGGATGCGAGTACCATTCCCTGCAGTACCCCAGTAGTCACTGCCTGTCATTCAGAAAAAGACTTATTTATTCCTACCCTGTGTTTCCTGATTCCTGATTATTGCATTTTTATACTTCCTGCTCCTCCCCTGTGCACCAGAACCAACCGTGACTTGACTGCGGGGAGTCTCTTCCCAGACTGCTTCAAGCCAGAGGGGATTTCAGAAAAAACATTTTTTCACTCAGAGGGTAGTGGGCATCTGGAATGGACAGCCTAGCAAGGTAGTGAAGCCTGAAACCTTATGACCTTTACAAAAATATTTCAATGAGCACTTGAAATATCATAACATTCAAGAATATGGTTCAACTGCAGGAAACTGGGATTAGTGCGCTTTTAGTAGTAGTTACTATCAGTGCAGACTCAATGGGCCAAAGGGCCTTTTCTGCATTGCATGACTTTGTGACTAATGCTGACTATGAGGACTCTCTTCCTAGACCTCTTTACTGTGGCATTGACTCTGAGGACTCTCTTCCTACTACTCTTCCTGCACCCCAGCAGCAAAATCAGGGACGCACTTACTATATATTCTGACAAAAAGCCAGAGTCCGAGTTAATGCCTAGGACTAAATTCAGTTCTGTTCCCTTTCCATTTTACAGTCCTGTCAGATATCCTTGTCATAACAGTCAAACCATTTATTCTGGCTAATGCCAAATACATAAATCATACACAACAAGGGAAAGCTGTATTCTAAGAATGGGCACATTAGAAACAAATATAAAACACTGTGGAACCACTTTATCCTTGTAAATTTTGTTCAAATTTTCCTGTGAAAAGTCCCTAAGAATTCAGTGTCCCAACAGTTCCAGTTCCAAATCTTTGTTTATCTTCCCCATGAATATTTACTTATCACTTTCCTTCATATATAACTGTACAGATAACAAATGTTCTGCCATGCCTGAACGGGACAGGTAGTTTTCATTTAAAGCTACCTATCAAGCTTATCATGGTAACTTTATTGAGCCACATTTTTCAGAATATCCTGGGCAAGGAACCTTCAGTTGTGGAGCCTGTCTCTTCCTTTCCTGCTCTGTTGTTCTCCATTCTGTAATAACTGCTTCTGAAAAAAAACTCATTTCAGTTCTCCTTTTCGTCGCTTCACCAAAGATTGGCTCCTAAAGTTTGTTATTAAGATAGATAATACAAACCACTGACACCTATATTTACCGGTGATATTGCTTAGCAGGCCCTGAACCAGTCTAATTGCCTCCTTAAGCCATGTAGCAGCTGCTATACCTAGTGATGAATTACAGTAGTCCATTGGTCAGATATATGTGTGGCTGTTCTATATTTACTCCTCTGGCTAAATAAAGCAGTACTACTGAAGATTAATGAGCAGCAGTAGATTCTCCCAGAAAATTTAATTGAATTGCTGTTCATCCTTATTAGTGAAATAACAACAATTTCTCAACTATTGTACAATTATCTTCCATAATTTCCTCTACTAGTGCCTCAAAGTGTAGCCGGTAGACACTGGGGGTTCATGATTTGGGCTGCAGACTGGGTCAAAAAAATCATCAATGAGTAACACCATGCTCAGAGTCATTTCCAAGGCAATGACCATCTCCAACTATTGAAAATCTGACATTTTCAACATCCTGAGGGTTACCATTTAGCAGAACCTGAATTGCACTATCTGTATAAATACTGTGGCTACAAGAGCTGGATGTAGTCTAGGAAGTTTGAGATGAATAACTCACTTCCTGATTTTCCCACTGACAAGTTAGGAACGTGATGGAATACACCCCTCTTGGAATTCTAATGATCCTCAAGAAGATTTTCGCTGTTGGTGTACACCTTGAGAAACTGATAAGAGTTTCTTTCAGGACCATGATTGTTTGTTTATTTTTATGTAGCCACAAAGAATGTTAGTCTCATCTGTATAAAGCATAACACCAACTTTGAAAGGCTACAGGTGCCTCAAAGCTTTAGAGAAAATGTTGTAATATTCTTCAACGAGGCGTCTTGCATTATCTACTGTTTTCCGACAGTTTACACACACATCGTCTGTATTTTGTCCAAGGCCCACTGATAGTATGGCTCCTACACTACCACGCTTGACTGTGTGTTTTTGTTTGTTTTCCAGTCTTTGTACATCTGAAAATTAAACCTGTGACTTATTACAGCCCCTTCAGACACCATTCAAAATAAAGTGGCCTACTAGATTGACATCCCAACAGCCACTTCAATATATACTCTCACTTTCACTAACACACAGAAGTATGTACCATCTGCAGCAGCTCGCCAAGGTTCCTTTGGCAGAACCTTCAAACCCAATGACCTCCACAACTGAGAAGGATAAGAAAAACAGTGGCAGAGGAGCACCATTACCACCACCTACCAGTTTCCTTCCAAACCACACACCATTCGAAACATATTGCTGTTCCTTCACTGTCATTGAGATACAATCCTACAATTCCTTATCTGCACTGTGGGAGCCTCTACACCACATTCAAGAAGGTAATCCATTACCACTACCAGCTTACAGCTAATAAATGCTTGCTTTGCCATAATTGCCCAGATTCATGAGAGAATAGTGTTTATAAAAAGCTATGAGACAACCTTCATCACACCATTCACATAATGTCACACAGTCACACTGCCTCCTGCAAGTGTTGTACGAGTTATCATAAGCACAAGCAACAATAATATAAATTTTATCTGCTGAATTTAAGTCCTGTTCCAACATTTCTGGGTCTGAAACTGACTCAAAGTGGAGCTTGACATGAGACTGAAATAAAAACAGAATATGCTGGAGAAACTCAGCAGGTACAGAAATATCTGTGGAAAGAGAAAAGGGTGACAATGCAGTCTCAATGCCTCACATACAACTGGGACTGAACTTGCAGAATTCTAGAAATGACCCTTCCTACTCTTGCGAATATACAATTAATAAAAGACATTGCTGTTAATCTGATTAGATCTGAACTTGCCTCTTTTCGAGACTCAGCTCTTACAACATGTTGTCATCAGGTTTCATCAGACTTTCATTAGACAGATGCAGAAAGAAACCAGGAGCAGGCCGCAGCACTAGACAAACCTCTGGGAGACAATCAAAACAACAAGCTCTCACATAGGCTTTCCCGATGCCATGAATGGATATAAAATCTGAAATTAATCAACCAGAACTCCTACTAGGCAGCAGAAATGCCTGAAGCTGGGCTGTCACATACCTTAGTACCACAAGATGTAGCATGGTTTCTTGAAAAAAAGCAACATGTTACGTGTGCTGGGCCTGCAGCTGGAAATTTGCCCCCTTTTTATAGTTTTTGTGATCCTAAATATATCAGCCATTTTGAGAATGCACCTCTTTGCATTATGTAACATTATTCAACTCACACCAGAGATTGAAGTAGCATAATTGCTTGTAATCATTAAATTATCTGATCTTTTCATTCAAAGTTAGTAACAACTGACATACTTGTCTCCAATTAATTGGTAAGGATTTTTTTTCTCTTGACGGAATTTATGCTTCTTCTGAAAAAGGAACAATTTTAAGGAATGATTTTAATAGCTAAATTATTTCTTAAAGATGAATCACAGTTAAATTCAAGGAATTATTGAACATTGAAATGTTAGAAGTCATCTCTGATGAACAGTGAAAACCAATTGATTTTATGAAAACTTTACACGTTAGAAGTTCTACCTCTTCAATTCTCTCATGCTACTTTAGTTTTATACTTATCATTATTTAATAGCTCCCAACTAATTGAATAATACTTTATATTACAATAAGAGCAAAAAAAGGGAATAATTTCAAATTTACTATTGGCCAGAAAACATGTGATGGCAATTGCCTAGTTTATATGTCACTCGACTTTCTTTCCTATTGAAGTTAAAAGATACAATGAGTTGTGGCACAAAACAAGCTTAAATTCACTATCGCCTACTTTTCTTATTATCGACGTGTTGGGCTGATAAGGGAGGCTATTTGCTGCTATTATATTCAATTAAGTGTATTGAAAATATATTTAGGATGAAAGTTCACATTTAGTTCAAAGTAGACTTAATGGTTAGCACTGCTGCCTCACAGCACCAGGAACTTGGGTTCAATTCCAGCCTCGGGTGACTGTGTGGCGTTTGCGTGGATTTCTCCCCGTGTCTACATGGATTTCCTCTGGGTGCACCAGTCTCCTCCCACAATCCAAAGTATGCTAGGTGAGTTGGCTATGCTAAATTGCCCATAGTGTTCAGGAATGTGTTGGATAGGTGCATTAATCAGGGGTTAGTGTAGAGTAATAGGGTAGGGGAATGGGTCTGGTTGGGTTACTCTTTGGAGGGTCGGTGTGGATTTGTTGGGCCAAATGGCCCGTTTCCACACTGTAGGGAATCTAATCTAACCAAAAACTTCAATTTACTGGTATACCACATTTGTCCCTCTGGGGCAATAACTGTGACAGTATGAAAGTCAGACAAAAGTAACGCTAAGCTAACAAACATCCTTTATTTATTCAATATTAGATTTCTTTCTTTATGTTTCACATTCATTTGGTACAGTTGGCCATCTTAATTGTTGAGTTTATTTTAAAAGTAAAGTATATATGCACACATATAAACATTTCATGCACGTACAATATTAATTTCGTTAGAAAGTAAACAACAGCTATTTAGTCTGCAAAACGGCAATCAAAACACTAATACTGACATTCAGTGAACTGAATACCTCTTTAAAACAGAACTGAAGGATAGTGAATATATGTAAGTAGAACGTGGTAGATTTTGATCTTGTGCTATTAATGTAAATTGGGTCATAGGTAATGTGCAGTCTGTTTTGTAGCTCCCCAGATTTCTATTTCAATTGAAGTCATTTATAGACTATCACCCTTTTACAGTATCACACAAATTTAAAAGGTTACCTCATATCATAACGTGGAATTTTTTGGAGATGCAGACATTGAATACAGGAACAATAATACTTGGGTAAGATCAATGACTAAAAAAAAACAAAGAATTAGTAAAATTAATGAAAAGATTGGCGCTGTCTTGACACACTCACGATTGGACGTGCGGTTATGCTCTCTGAAAATAAAGAGGATCAGATGAGGAACTGAACTTGAGCTCACCGTTAAGAATAGCACATATTTAGGAATGCAGCAGTTTTGTAACATGAATAAGCAGCAAGCTTAATCTATTTGTAACAGCATGGATATTTTTCTCTCTGAATATTAATGGTAGCCATTGACTTGAAAATAACTGTGGCAATATAACAGAATAAAGCTATCTTAAAGAACAAGGTGGCTGAAATGTTTTCCACAATGCATGGAGAAATCTGACAGCAATTTGACAAAAGTATTTAGAGCAGGAAGATTAAAATTTAAAATGTATTTCATAAAAATTTTAGATTTTAGTTCAAATGAGTTTCTATTATGCAATAGTAGAGGACATGGTTTATATTGTATATATTAGACAATAGTCTAATATCTACATTTACTGTTTTACATTTACATCAAACTATAGCCTTTGATATTCATTGGCATTACCATTACTGAGTTTACCAACAAAACCTGGGGATTATCATTGATCAAAAAAGTGAACTTGACCCACCACAGAAATACTGTGACATCAAAAGCAGATCAGAAATTAAGAATTCTCTTGTGAGCAACTAACCTCCTATTTTCCTGAAGCACATCTACCATCAATAAGGCACAAGTTTGGAATCTGATTAGGAATACCCCCACTTGACTGGATAAATCCAGTTCCAGCAACAATCAAACCTTGACATAATTCAGGACAAACTGGCCCACTTGTTTGGCATCCCATTTACTACCTCGAATATTCACATCTTTTCACCACTAATGCATAATTGCAGTAGTATGTACCATCTACAAGCCACACTGCAGTAACTTACCAAGGCTTTTTTGACAGCACCTTCCACACCCACAACCTGTAGTATCTAGGAAGACAAGGACAGCAGATGCAGGGCTGATCATCAAGTAGAAACTTTCCTCCAAGCCAGACACAAACCTGAAAGAAGTGTACCACCATTCTTGCTGGAGCTATTAGAGAGGGGCATGAAATCATGGCTGACTCAATGATGCTCAGACTCTTATGATAGAATATCAAAAGTAGGTGCAGATTATATTGACATAATAGATATTGTTATGGACACTATGAGGAGGAGCTGGACGCTATATTTTACTCCTGTGAGATCGTAGGCTGTTCTGCCCACAAGTCCATATGACACCATCATAGTGGGCAGTATTTAAGGTATTCCTTAGTATTTCAGACTCTTATGTCATTATGCAACATCTCTTCCAAGCTTGCATTTTCTATTATTAATATTATAAATTGTGTATGTAGTTGTGTAATGGACATAGATTAAGTAGCTTGGGGCTCTACTCATTGGAATTTAGAATAATGAGTGGTGATCTCACTGAGACATATAGGATTTTTAAAGGGTTTTATGGGTAAATGCTGAGATGATGTTTCCCCTCATGGAGAGTCTAGCACCAGAGGGCACAGTCTCAGAATAAAGAGGTGCCAATTTAAGACTGAGATGAGAAGGAATTTCTTCTCTGAGGGTTGTGGGGCCAATTTCTTGTGTATATCTAAGTTGAGATAGCTACATTCTTGATCAGTTGGGGAGTCAAGGATTATGGGGAAAGGCAGGAAAGTGAATGTGAGGAGTGTCAGCTCAGCCTTGATCCTGTTAACACATGGAGTGGGCTTCAGGGACTGAACAACCTACTCCTGTTCCTTTTTTTTGTGGTTTTATGATCTCACTTTTTTGTTGTAGGAGTGTCTGTTTTGGGGATTAAAATAATACATCTAATTCCAAATTATACTTTAGGGTCTTATTGTCTGATTATATTTACCACTCACGCCAAGTCTCTGACTTCTCAAATTAAGGAAGTCTGGAATGTTTGTTATTTTCCCAGAATGCATTCTCATTGGATTTTGTAAACTAGTGGATCCACCAGTCAAAGACTGTTGATTTTCATTCTTCTCTTAGTTGTACGAGAGCTATAAACTGGAGCACCTTTCTTATAATGGGTTTCCATTACAGGAGATCACCTACCCTGTTGATACAGGGCAGCACGGTGGCACAGTTGGCACAGTGGTTAGCACTGCTGTCTCACAGCGCCAGAGACTCAGGTTCAATTCCTGCCTCAGGCAACTATCTGTGTGGAGTTTGCACATTCTCCCCGTGTCTGCGTGGATTTCCTCTGGGTGTTCCGGTTTCCTCCCAAAGTCCAAAGATGTGCAGGTTAGGTGAATTGGCCATGCTAAATTGCCCATAGTGTTAGGTGCAGGGGTAAAATGTAGGAGAATGGGTCTGGGTGGGTTGCTCTTCAGAGGGTCGGTGTGGACTTGTTGGGCCGAAGGGCCTGTTTCCACGCTGTAAGTAATCTAATCTAATTTAATTCCTTTTTTGCGTGATCCAGAATGCTGGACGTTGGTAACCAGTCTCAGTGGTACTACAATGGAGTTGAATACTGCACATTTTTAAACTGTGCTGACACATGTTTTACTCTCAATGGGCTATAGATTGATATTGTGCAGTGTCAGCTCTTTACATCATTCTCATTAATCCCCAGTGATTGTCTTATCTCTGAAATTAATATTTACCCATCCTCGGTTATGCAGTTTGAGAATTACCTTTCTCTTGGCATAATTTCTGTCTCTTTTGCTGTCTCCCAGAAAGAGAAGGAAATGAAATATTCTTTGTAAAGTTGCCTGTTCTGAGTCACCTTAGAATTTAACATCAGAATTGTGACTATCATAATGATTGGTTCTCCAAGCTGTACCGCATTCTCTCTATTATAACATTGTTATTTGGCTCAAGTGGGGTGTACTACTCACTGGCTATCTCATGCATTTGTACCATCACAGACCTTGCTGATGTTTGTCTGATCTCTCCTTTGACATTGATAGCAATTAAAAAAAACTTCTGCTAATCCAGTACTGTCACAAGTTTTGCAATCAACTGTGAAATCTTCATCTCCACTGTCCTCTGAGGTCTTAGACCAACACACCACTGGCTAAGCTCTAGCTGTGCAATTAGTGATCCCGAAATGTTCATGGTGTCTCATTTCTTGGACATCTTCCTGAAATGAAGCCGGACTGGCCATAATTCAGCACACGCCAGTAAGTCACCCAAGCTTTTAAAATGCTGTCTGTGCTCAAAACTTACTTTCATGGCCAACTTACTGGATCTTTGATTTGACTAAACTACGACATGATATCAACAGCGAGACAGTTCCTGATTGAAACCTTGCACCATCAGATCTGATTGAGCAAATTGTAGCTGGATGGTCACTATTGGTGCTTGTTAAGCTTCTCTGTCCACCGCACTAACAAAACTTTGCATCTGGTGCCTGTTCTAACTCCTACATTGTTTCCTCACATGTATCCTTTGTACATTAAGAACTGATTGGATTTGTAGGTCTGATCTGGGCTGCTTCAGTTTTACCCTCCATCTGAATAGATGTCTTGAATGTCAAATTTTCTTCTGAAAATCATAGATCTGACAAGGATCATTAGCATTTTGTTTAAAATAATTCTGTCCCCTATGAATTCTGACTTTAAATCACCTATTAATCATTCTATTAATCTTGAGATATCATTAATGAAATCATCAAATTATTCCCTGAAGGATGAACTCTTTAATTAGTGTTGCTCTTTCAAGAATTTCATTTGTGCTGAGATTAAATTAATTATTAAAAGCTTTCAACACAAAGTGAAAAGTGTATGATGGTTCATCCTTTCAGTTGTTTATAGATGTTGATTTAATATGTAATTTTGTAGCTATCTGGATCTCAGAAATTATTTTCTCTAAGATATCCAATCTTGTTTTACTTGGCCCATCTCTGAAATTAAATCTTCCCAGCAATATTATTTCCAATGCAATGCCTTCCTAATGTGATTATTTATTTTCCTTGCTCGAAAGCCTCATGTTCTGTGTATTGTATTGGAGAGAGTTCACATGTTTTGCAGCCAGTATGGAAATGTCATGCTTTCTGACATCTAAAATTGTAAATTCCCACCATTTATGACTTTATTATGGAATTCCTGATTTCTTAACAGCTTTATTGAATGAACACTACTGTCTGTGATTTTAACAAATGGTGTTCCCTTAAATAAAAGACCCACTAAATGGAGCCTGCTACTTGCAGCTTTACTACTGATCCCAATGTCTTTCCCAACCTTTTCCTGGATGATTCCAATTCCTTCTAGTTTAAATAAATACTGCCTTAGACACAATTTAGACATTTTCTGCAGCATTCATTAGGTTTTCTAACTTTCCTATTCAGTGAGATCAGCTGTTTATGTTTTAATTTGCTCCCTTGTCACTTTAATTCTGCCCTCTCAAAGTCACTGGATCTGCAACTTCACTTTGCATTTATTTTATGTCACTTGATTTCCCTTGCTCTATATATGCCTCATGGTGCTTCTTTGGTCTGACAAGAATGCTAAATCTGAGCTCCTAGTACTTTTCATATTTTCGGCATGTAACACTGCATCAATTTTAAAGCATTTTCTTGTTCACCATAGACTTTAATTTAACTAATGAAGCTTCTGATAACTATCCACTCTCTGCCTGAACTCCAATACTGAACTGCTCCTATAGATAACCACCAGACAGTGCAGTTTCTATCTGCTTTGGAGTAACTGATTCTCCCTCTCCTGGCCAGTCCTAATACTATGACTGCTTATCTTTTACCAAGTCTGTAATGCTTTTACTGTTGATTAAATTTCTTCTTTGTTGAACCTTGCCAGAAGAATTGCTTCTTTGTTTATAAATGCTCAGCTCTTCCCTACTCCTGATGTGTTACATGACAGGCAATTTGAAGCTGAATCTGAAGATGCTGAAAAATCCACAGATCCCACTCTCCATTGCTGTCAGCATGCATTACAAGGTAGCTAAATAAAATTCACACCACTGCTCACCATGTTGTATAAGCAGTCCTGCTCACTATTTTGCATGCACAGTTTAATCCAAGTCTGCAACTCCCATTGCTGCCACCATTCCTTTTCAGTATCCTGATCTACAGAACATTTCAATATAGTGTTGTACAGGAAAATTGCTCACTGGTCTAACTAGAAAAGGATTTTACACTGCACATGTTGTAATTTATTCCATTTAGCCAATAGTCACCTTTATATTAATATGTTAGACATTGTTACAGAAGCTGTAAGGAGGAGCTGAGTGTTAGGCTTTGATCGTACTAAGGTCCTAAGTAAAACAGCCCATAGTCCATACAGCATCATTGTAATCGGCAATGCTTAAGGGATTGCTCAACATTAATACTTTTAAATACTTACATCCTTATACAACATTAGTTAGGGAAAAATCATGAAGGAATCATCCTCCCAGTCATTATTCAACTATTTTTGCTGGAGATGTGAGTTTGAAATTTTGCCAGTGGTGAACATTCACTGAAAAGGTTCACTTATGAGTAATGGTCATTTTGGCAAGGTACAAAAGAAACGACTCTGAAAGATTCCAACTTAAGCTGAGAAAAACAAATCAACATTTTTAGAAGAGGAGAATATTGGCCAAGAATAGCTGTTAACAAACGATATGCAATCAAGTAATTTACAATAATGATACAATTAATAGATTTGCCAAGTTCCTAACATTATTTCTGGACTGAAATGTGTTATACCCTCTCATTTGCGCAATTATAGTTTTGCCTCAGAGCCACTCAGACAGCATTTATTAAATTTTAAAAATAGTACATAATTTAAATATCCAAAGCAAGTTACACAAAAGGCAAATTCAATTTATCAGACTTTGGTTAGATTGAATATTGGTTTCCTCAAGCAGTTGTAACTGCTTGTAACATTGCAAATTCATATCACTATTGGTTGCAGACCAAGTCGGGAAAAATAAACAGGAACTTTACGTATATTGGTGATACCATCAATAGAAACAGTAATCTGGTAAGTTCCTGGGCAAGTAAAAGAAAGCAAAATAGAGAAAGAGAAATTGAGATGAAATTAAATATAGAAAGACAAATGGGAAAAACTCCAAAAACAAAAAATAAAAGAAAACTGGCTGAAGTGTGCTGAGGTAGCATATTCCAGTCTTTACTAATGAAGTATTGGAAATTATTTTAATAATAAGCCATATTTTCTGTCTTTTAACAAACAATTATTGAAGTAGCTTTTTCTCCAAATTCAATAAGTAGAGGTGCCAACCTGATAAAGCTAACTGCATGCCAAACACTGGAAGCAGTATGCAAAAGAAAGCTCAGCAATCCCACAAACAATGGATCAGATTTAAGCTCTGCAATCCTACCACATATGGTTGTGAATTGTGGTCAAAAATTAAACAACTAACAGAGAGTGGACAGTTTATAAATAGCCGCATCCTCAATGATGGGAGAGCCTAGTACATCAGTGGAAAAGACAAAGCAGAAGCGGTCACAACAACTTACAGCCAAAATTGCTGGTGGGAGATCCATGACGGCTTCCTCCTGAGGTTCCCTGGATTACAACAGGATTTCAGCCAACACCATTCATTCTCCACATGATATCAAGAAAAAGCTCAAGGCACCAGATACTGAAAAGCTCATAGTCCCTGATAACAACTGAACAGTAACATTGAAGGCATGTATGCCAGAAAAAGCCATATCCTTGTCAAACTGTTACAGTTCAGTTACAAGACTGGCATCTCATGTGGCAACATGGAAAATTTCCCTTGCTCGTCCTGTTCACAAAAAGCTAATCCAATCTGGGTAATTAACATCCAATTAATTTACTCTGAATTGTCAGCATGTGACGGACAATGCAGTTGTGTTATTAAGTGACATGTAGTTAGCCATGTCCTGCTCAATGATGCTCAATTTGAGTTCCACCAGACTTTCTCGGGTCCGGACCTCATTATACCCTTGATCTAAACAGGGTCAAAAAAAAATAAATTCAACAGGGAAAAACATGAAGGCACCTTTTGACCAAGTATAGCAATCAGATGTCCTAGAAAAACTAAACTCAATGGGAATCGGGGAAAATCTCTCCACTGGTTGGTCATACTTATACAAAGTGAAATGACTGTGATTATTGAAGGGCAATTATCTCAGCCACAGGTCATTGTTGCATGGATTTGTTAAGGTAATACCCTTGGCCCATCCATCTTCAGTTGCTTTAGAGATCAGCTTCCCTCCATCATAACATCAAACCAGAGATGTTTGCTAATGAATACACAATGTTCAGACTCATTCATGATTCCGAATAAGTCTGTGTCTCAATAAACCAGATCTGGGCAATATTCAGGCTTGGGCTGACAAGAGGCAGGTAACATGCATGCCAAACAAGTGCCAGGCAATGGCCATTTTCAACAAGTCTAAACCTACCCATCCCCCATTGCATACTCCCACTACCCTTTGACCAAAAATTGAATCGGATCAGTCATAACCATGTGGCTGCAAGAGCAGATCAGAGGCTGGGAACTCTGTTGTGAGTAACTAACCTCCTGACTTGCCAAATCTGAGCACAACCCACAATGCACAGGTTAGGAATATGATGGAATACTCTCCACTTAGCTGGATTAGTGAAGCTCCAACAACACTCAGGCAACTTTACCAAGCAGCACCCTTGACTGGCTCTTAATCTAACTTCTTCAACATTTATTGAAATAGCACACAAACATTTCTTTGACAACAACTTCCAAATTGACAATCTCTACTAGTGAGAAGAATAAAGGCAACTGATACATGGAAGCACAATCACCTGGAAGTCCCCCTTCAAAACAAAGACTATTTTGACTTGAAACTATACAGTTATTCCCTTACCATTGCTGGGTCAAAATCCTGGAACTGTTTCCATAACAGCACCTCCACCAAGTGGGCTGCAATTCTTCAAAAATGGAAGCTGGCCGTCATCTTTTCAAAGACAACTTGGGATGAGAAATAAATGCTGGTCTAGCTAGCGATGCGCACATTCATGAACAAATTTTTAAAAAGCTGTTCCAGAAGAGGTCATTACACAAAAGTTGAATTCATAGGATTGTACGCCCAAGCCTGAATATATTGGCATAAGATTGCAGATTGATTTAATGGACAGAAAACGGACACTAAGATTCATTGGGAGATGTTCAGATTAGGTTGTAATTAGTGGGCACTTCAATACTTGAGCCTCATAATTACATTCAGTGTTTGTAACTTACTTGGGAGAACTGAACATTTGCTTACTGATGATACCAAGTTAGGTAAAAATGTACATACGGAAGAGAATGCAAAGATACTGTGGAGGGTTAGACAGAAGATGAATGAGCTGGAAAAAGCATAGCAAATGAGATAAAATGTGACCAAGTATGAAATTAACCATGATGGTAGGACAATAAAACTTCAGTCCTTTGGCCTAATGCTCTGCAATTTCCTAGGCAGAAGTGGGTACTGCAGATGCTGGAGATTAGAGTCAAAATTAGAATGGTGCTGGAAAAGCACAGCAGGTCTGGCAGCATCCGAGGAGCAGGAAAATTTACACTTTGGACAAAAGCCCTTCATCAGGAATGTATCAGTTTGGGATTTTTAAGATTTTGGTGCTGATAATAAATGTAAATTGCCTTTGTTGAATTGTAGGAATCCTAAAAGACATGGTTAAAACTGTTCAAAATAAACTCCAGTAAAGAAGTAGATTTCATTTATATCTTTTCCAATGCCTTATTGAACTAATTTATTCCTTAAGTATATGATTGAACTTCAGACAATGTTTATGCAGAATTCCTCATCTAATTTTGAAGTTTTGCCATTTATTCATTATGAATAATCTAAATAACATTGATATTACGGTTAACAATTTAGTCCATGGTATTTTTCGCAGAAAAAGAAATGACAGAATCCATCTTGTTAGTTTTGCTAAAAATGTCCCCTTGACAAAATGAACAATTCTTTACAAACAACATCTACTCAGACAAGCAAAATGGTGTTTTAACATGTGTTTTTCCAAAGCATCTAATCCATGACTCACCCTTCGATGTCAACCTATGTCTAATTGTCTTGTAACATGAAATCTATTTCAATTTACAGCTGCATCTGGTACAAGTTACAGTTAAAGACAAATCATGGTGCAAACAAACAGATACTGACTACTTTGTTAAGGTGATGGATTGGAGGAATTTCACCCCAAGGTCAATTGATCTTCTATCCAATGGAGAAGTGCCAAGGTCATTTGCACTAGTTGTAATGAAGAAACAATTGTTGCTGTCATGATGGCTCGTGATTCTTTCCACGTTTACATCTGTTAGCTTAATGTTTCCCAAATATAACATATAGGATAGGCAAGGTGGTAATGGAAGGAAAAATCTGAAGACTGTGTCTCTCACATAGGACAATATATTTGACAGCCTAATGGGATGAAAGGCAGACAGTAACCAGCTTTTGATGACTTGTGTCCAAGGGCTTTAAATGAAATGGATGCAGAGATAGCACAGATGTTGGTTGAAATATTCCAGAATTCAACGGATTCTGTGATGGTTGCAGACTGGAAAACCAAAGAGATCCCCCCTGTTCAAGAAGAGAGGGAGGGAGATGGAAAGGAGGAAGCTACAGGCCATTTAGCCACACACCTATCATTGGGAAAATACTACAGTCTATGATCAAGGACAAAATAGCAGAACATTTAGAAAATCTTAACACAATCAGAATTAACACAGATTGGTGAAAGGAAAATCACATTTGACAACCTGCCAGAGTTCTTTGAGGCCATAACATACAAAGCTAATCAAGGACAATCAGTAGATTTAGTGCATTTGGATTTCCAGGAGGAATTTGATAAGTTGCCAGAAAGAAAAAGGTTAGGTTGCAAGATAGATGTTTATGGTATTGAAATCTATTTAGCATGGGTTGGTGATTGGTTGACACAGAGAAGACAGAGTCAGGATTAATAGGTCTTTATCAGATCGGATAGTTGTAATTTGTGGAGTCCCACAAGGATCAGTCCCAGAACTCAACTATTCACTATCTATATTAATTATTTGGAAGAAGGGCAGAATGTAATGTATCCAAATTTGCTGATGGTACAAAAATAAGTGGTAGGACATGCTGTGATGAAGGCATAAGGAAACTGTAAGGGTATATCGATAGGCCGATTGAACAGACAAAAAAAAATGACAGATAGCGTTTAGTGTAATCATACAAATGATAGGAGCAATCAAAGGGCAGACTATTATTTAAATAGAGAGAGACTCAAGTGAAGTGCAATGCCAGAAGGGTCCAGGTATTTTTGTGCAGAAAACACAAAAAGTTGGCATGTTGGTGCTGTGAATACTTAAGGTGTAGCAAGTAATTAAGAAGGCAAATGAAATTTTAGTCTTTATTGTTAGGGGTTTGCTGATCAAAAAATAGGGAAGTCTTGAATCAGTGAAACCCTTCTAATACATGCAGCAGGTGAACACTCTCGCGAACTTAAGAACTAGGAGCAAGAGTAGACAATTCCTCAACTCAAGCCTTCCCCTGCAGTTTTAACTCACACAGCCTGCCTCACTCCATGTGGTTTTATATTCATACAAAAGATTATAAGGTTAGATGCTGAGAAGATGTTTCCACGAGTGGGGGAATCTTGAACTAGTTACAGAATAAGGGGAACCTCATTTAAAACTAAGATGGATAGTGAATGTCTGAAATTCATTGTCCCAGAGAGTTGTGGAGATTAATCACTGAAATCATTTAAAGAGAAAATAGACGGGTTTTTGAAATATCACAAGTTAAAGGCGATGCCATGTTGACACGAAAGAGAACCTGTGATCTTACCACAGGTCTGCTAGATTTATTCCTCAAGAATTTCCAATCACCACCCTTCTAACACAGAACACATTCTCTTTCCATGTAAATCAAGGTCGTTTTCTGCACCTTTGATATTTGCTCTAATTAGTGTTGAAAGCAGCTTTGTAATTTAAAATCCAGTCCAGGATTTCAAATAGGAATCTAGGTTGGTTCAAAGTACCACTCAGGTTACTAAATTGTTATTAACTACGCCAAGAAAGCCATTACTAATTTTTATCACATCCAGTTTCTTTGACACTACTGAAAGACATTCCCAAAGCAGGATCTGATTATATGAACAGACAGTTCTGCTGAACTACATTCAGAAGATTTACAACAAATGTAGCTTATCTTTCTCTTGGGTAAGATTTAAAGGTATGCTTTCTAAGCATACACAGTAACAGTACTAAATGAAACACTGCTTAGCACAGTGTTGAACAACACTTATCATGAGAACAGCATATCCATTATAGAGCTCTGTTTTGCAAACTCAAGCTAGTTCTGCTTTTCCCAGTATATTTTTGCTTCATCTATGATTTACAATTGCAATCTGTTTAGTTACAGAAAATTGAAATGCAAATTTCTGGACAAAAAAAAATTATTTGCATACAAATCGAAACAGATAATTACCTCTTCCTTCAATTTCTATGTAATTAGCAAGGCTATCAGTCTTTTTTTGGATTGAGACAATCGGTTTGGTTCTCATTGCCATTTCCCTCACTCTCCCCAGTCTAAAATGACAAACTCCCTCTAAAGATACCCTTGGCCAACTCCTGAATACATATCATTCTCTAGTTTTTCTTTAACCTTCCTACTTACCCTATTGAGGTCATTTGAGCTTCACCTTCGTCTCTCATGATCCTTTTCAGTGGCAATAGAGTGTGAGGAATACAGTGAGTGGATGAAAATCAGTAATGTGATTGCAAGAGCTGGTGATAATGGGGACGGCAGTGATCAGGATGGTGCAGAAGGGACCTGATAGAGAAGAGGAAGAGGACAATGACTCAGGGGTGTGGGTGAAGTCAGTGGCAATCAAGGAGAAACATGTTTTCTTCCACCAGCACCCATTTTAGTACTTCTACCAACATGATCACAATTTTTTAAAAAATTGCATCCTAACATACTGACAGTAGAAAGTGCATAAAGGAATAAAAGGCATTGGCACTTTGCTGGAACTATACAGGGAGATGTAGGACCTAAATAGGGATTTAACCATGAAGTTAAAAGAAATGAAGCTAAAATGTCTTCCTGCTAATAATACACCAACTCAAATTCCATCAGGCTGCATGTATCTGACAAGGTTTGACATGAAATGCAAAATACACGTGGGCAGCACGGTGGCACAGTGGTTAGCACTGCTGCCTCACAGTGCCAGATGCCTGAGTTCAATTCCTGCCTCAGGCGACTGACTGTGTGGAGTTTGCACATTCTCCCCGTGTCTGTGTGGGTTTCCTCCGGGTGCTCCGGTTTCCTCCCACAGCCCAAAAATGTGCAGGTTAGGTGAACTGGCCATGCTAAATTGCCCGTAGTATTAGGTACAGGGGTAAATGTAGGGGAATGGGTCTGGGTGTGTGCGCTTCGGCGGGTCAGTGTGGACATGTTGGGCCGAAGGGACTGTTTCCACACTGTAAGTAATCTATCTAAATTGCACATATAATCCCCAAAAGCAGGAGAACTATAACATTTACTTACTGCGTTGAGAAAAAAACTAATCTGTGCTACACTTTACATAATTGCTTAAGTTTGGCATGAATGAAGGCTGGATGATCCATGTCGAATGTTTTCTTCAGGAACAGTTAATTACTGTGTCACAGACAGAGGGGAAATGAGCTGAATTTAAACTATGGTTGCCTTTGCTCCATCAAGCCTGAATCAGTGAGGTATTGTTGGATTTACTTTTTACTTTTTTTACTTTTTTACTTTTTACTGAGGTAGGCCAATGGTCTTCCCTAAACCGTGGTTTGTATTTCAACTTCTGAAAAAAAACTTGCAAAATCCTTTGATGAAATCAAAGATGTGATTGAGTAGCAAAATATTCAATACTGCAGAGTAATCACTTTATTACTTCATTTACATACTCAAACCCTCAGGACATTAAGGAAGATGGGTCAAAAGAGATCAGCTCTCAATTACAAATGTCCCCCATCAGTTCACATGAGTTACAGCTTCCCAGAGGGCAGTGTCCAGTCATATTTCCCTCAGTGTTCGAGGCTCAGTAGTTTCTCCTTTAGGCAGAAAAGTGTAGACATCTTTCCAGCCAGCAATGAGTAGCCAGATATGATGGATCCAGATCCAAGACAAGTTGCATAATCAGCTGGGGGTCTTGCCTTCCCTCAAAAGGTTAACTTAGCAATCCAGATTTTTTTTTTATTTCAACCAATACTGATTTCAGATAAAAGCGAGCAAACAGTTTCTGCTTGCCAACTTTGGTGAGCTAATCTAATAGCGTAGCTTTTCTTCACCCATCCTTTGAAAGAAGTGCTAAAGCATTAACAATCATTTCATACAATGGCTCTTGATATTTCCATTTGTCCAAAGCTGGCTAGAAACAGACAGCTAATGGCTAGACCCTTTGTCAAATAAAACAACGCAGTGCAGATGCTGGCGATCTGAATCAAAACCAGGAATTGCTGGAGAAATTCAGCAGATATGACAGCATGTGGGAAGAAAGCAGAGTTAACGTTTTGAATTCAGTGACTCTTCATCAGAACTGTTAGGAATGAGTCCCAGAGGCTACAGAATCCCCAAGCGGAAAATGAGATGTTGTTCTTTGAACTTACATTGAGGCTCGTTGGAATGCTGACAGAGGCCTGTGACAGAAACATTGGTTTCGGAACACGGTGGTGTGTTGAATTGGCAGGGAACTGGAAGCTCTGGGGTCATTTTTGCAGACAGCATGTAGATGCTCTACAAAACCAGTCATCTAGTCTGCGTTT
Organism: Chiloscyllium plagiosum; assembly: GCF_004010195.1. Classification (NCBI taxonomy): domain Eukaryota; kingdom Metazoa; phylum Chordata; class Chondrichthyes; order Orectolobiformes; family Hemiscylliidae; genus Chiloscyllium; species Chiloscyllium plagiosum. Next base: position 36,590,071 of record NC_057716.1, on the reverse strand, counting down.
GCCACATTGTGCGCAAGGTGGCATCATCAGAAAAAAATCCAATGGACTCAAGAAACTGGGAGAAAGGAATGGAGTCCTTACAGGAAACAGAGTCATAGGATGGATAATGGATAGTTGAGGCAACTGTGGGAGTCAGTGGGTTTGTAGTGCATAGGGTTCACCTGTACTTTGCTCAATCTAGTCTACTGTATTCACTGTTCACAATGTGGTCCAATGTTCATATGAAAAAGATCTATGGTTTGTTTCAGGCATGGAGATTCTCCAGGTGGTGCACTTCTTGAAAAGAAAGAATATACACATATTAGCCACAACATTGGACCACTAGACCTAGACAGGAATTACAGAGAATCCCAGGTTGTGCTCAAGCTCCATCCCAGCAGGATACACCAACATTCCTACTTAAAATAAAGGCTTGGGAGCACACACACTTATATTTACAATGTGCTGTATCTCTTCTCTGTTTGTGCTAAAACATATTTTGTGAAAAAGATGAACTGCAAAGTTCCATAGGACAGTATCTAACATACAGTCATAGAGATGTACAGCACAGAAACAGACCCTTTGGTCCAACTTGTTCATGCTGACCAGATATCCCAACCCCAATCTATCCTACCTGCCAGCACCAGGCCCATATCCCTACAAACCCTTCCCATTCATCCACCCATCCAAATGCCTTTTAAATGTTGCAATTGTACCCAGTCTCCACCACTTCCTCTGGCTGCTCATTCCATACACGTACCACCTTCTGCGTGAAAAGGTTGCCCCTTAGGTCTCTTTTATATCTTTCCCCTCTCACCCTAAACCTATGCCCTCTAGTTCTGGACTCCCCCACCCCAGACTTTGTCTATTTATCCTATCTATGCCCCTCATAATTTTATAAACTTCTATAAGGTTACCCCTCAGCCTCCAACACTCCAGGGAAAACAGCCCCAGCCAGTTCAGCCCCTCCCTGTAGCTCAGATCCTCCAACCCTGGCAACATCCTTGTAAATCTTTTCTGAACCCTTTCAAGTTTCACAACATCTTTCCGATAGGAAGGAGACCAGAATTGCACACAATATTCCAACAGTGGACTAACCAATGTCCTGTCCGGCCACAACATGACCTCTCAACTCCTGTACTCAACACTGTGACCAATAAAGGAAAACATACCAAATGCCTTCTTCACTATGCTATCTACCTGCAACTCTACTTTCAAGGACCTATGATCTTGCACTCCAAGGTCTCTTTGTTCCCGAGGACCTTACAATTAAGTGTATAAATCCTGCTAAGATTTGCTTTCCCAAAATGCAGCACCTCACATTTATCTGAATTAGTGGACACAACACCGATCCTTGTGGCACTCCACTGGTCACAGGCCTCCAGTCTGAAAAATAACCCTCCACCACCATCCTCTGTCTTCTATCTTTGAGCCAGTTCTGTATCCAAATGGCTCGTTCTCCCTGTATTCCATGAGATCTAACCTTGCTAACCAGTCTCTCTTGGGGAACCTTGTCGAACACATTACTGAAGTCCATATAGATCACATCTACCGTTCTGCCCACATGAATTCTCTTTGTTACTTCTTCAAAACACTCAATTAAGTTTGTGAGACATGATTTCCCACACACAAAGCCATGTTGACTATCCCTAATCAGTCCTTGTCTTCCCAAATACATGTACATCCTGTTCCTCAGGATTCCCTCCAACAACTTGCCCACCATTGACATCAAGCTCACTGGTCTGTAGTTCCCTGGCTTGTCCATACCATCCTTCTTAAACAGTGGCACCACATTAGCCCAACCTCCAGTCTTCCGGCACCTCACTTTTGACTATCAGTGATACAAATATCTCAGCAAGACGTCCAGGAATCACTTCCCTGGCTTCCCACAGAGTTCTAGGGTACACCTGATCAGGTCCTGGAGCTTTATCCACCTTTATGCGTTTCAAGACGTCCAGCACTTCCTCCTCTGTAATATGGACTTTTTTCAAGATGACGCCATCTATTTCCCTACATTCTATACCTTCCATGCCCTTTTCCACAGTAAGGACTGATGCAAAATACTTGTTTAGTACCTCCCCCATTTTCTGCAGCTCCACACAAAGGCCGCCTTGCTGATCTTTGACAGGCCCTATTCTCTCCCTAGTTACCCTTTTGTCCTGTATTTGTAAAAACCCTTTGGATTCTCCTTAATTCTATTTACCAAAACTATCTCATGTTCCCTCTTAAGTATACTCCTACTTCCTTTATACTCTTCTAAGGATTCACTCGATCTATCCTGTCTATACCTGATATATGCTTCCTTCTTTTTCTTAACCAAACCCTCAATTTCTTTAGTCATCCAGCATTCCCTATACCTACCAGCCTTTCCTTTCACCCTAACAGGAATATACTTTCTCTGGATTCTCGTTATCTCATTTTTGAAGGCTTTCCATTTTCCAGCCGTCCCTTTACCTGCAATCATTGCCCCCAATCAGCTTTTGAAAGTTTTTGCCTCATACCATCAAAATTGGCCTTTCTCCAATATAGAATTTCAACTTTTAGATCTGGTCTACCCTTTTCCATCCCTCTTTTAAAACTAATAGAATTATGGTCGCTGGCCCCAAAGTGCTCCCCCACTGACACCTCAGTCACCTGCCCTGCCTTATTTCCCAAGAGTAGATCAAGTTTTGCACCTTCTCTAGTAGGTACATCCACATACTGAATCTGAAAATTTTCTTGTATACACTTAAAAATTTCCTCTCCATCTGAACCCTTAACACTATGGCAGTCCCAGTCTATGTTTGGAAAGTTAAAATCCCCTACCATAACTACCCTATTATTCTTATAGATAGCTGAGCTCTCCTTACAAATTTGTTTCTCAATTTCCCTCTGACTATTAGGGGGTCTATAATACAATCCCAATAAGGTGATATCCCTTTCTTATTTTTCAGTTCCAACCAAATAACTTCTCTGGATGTATTTCCTGGAATATCCTCCCTCAGCACTGCTGTAATGCTATCCCTTATCAAAAGCGCCACTCCCCCTCCCCTCTTGCCTCCCTTTCTATCCTTCCTGTAGCATTTGTATCCTGGAACATTAAGCTGCCAGTCCTGCCCATCCCTGAGCCATATTTCTGTAATTGTTATGATATCCCAGTCCCATGTTCCTAACCATGCCCTGAGTTCATCTGCCTTCCCTGTTAGGCCTCTTGCATTGTAATAAGTGCAGTTTAAGTCATCAGTCCCACCTTGTCCCTGCCTGCCCTGACTGTTTGACACGCTTCTTTTCTCAACTACACCACTCTGAGATTGATATCTTTCCTCGCTATCTCCCTGGGTCCCACCACCACCCCCCACCCCCACCACCCACACCCCACCTTACTAGTTTAAATCCTCCCAAGCAGTTCTAGCAAATCTCCCTGCCAATATATTAGTCCCCTTCCAATTTAGGTGCAATCCGTCCTTCTTGTACAGGTCACTTCTACCCCAAGATTCCAATGATCCAAAAATGTGAATCCTTCTCACATACACCAACTCCTCAGCCATGCATTCATCTGCTCTATCCTCCTATTCCTGCCCTCACTATCTCATAGCACCGGGAGGAATCCAAATATTACTACTCTCGAGGACCTCCTTTTTAAATTCCTGCCTAACTCTCTGTAATCTCGCTTCAGAATCTCAACTTTTTCCCTTCCTATGTCGCTGGTTCTAATGTGGACAATGATCTTGCTGACCCCTCTCCCCCCGTGAGAACATTCTGCACCCTCTCTGACACATTCTTGATCCTGGCACCAGGGAAGCAACACACCATTCTGATTTTTTGCTGCTGGCCACAGAAAAGTTTGTCTGTACCTCGGACTAGGGAGTCCCCTAAAACAATTGGTCTCTTGGAACCCGACATACCCCTCATTGCATTAGAGCCCGTCTCAATACCAGAATCTTGGTTGTTCATACTACATTCCCCTGAGAATCCATCACCCCATCCATTTTCCAAAACAGCATATTTGTTTGAAATGGGGATAGCCACAGAAGACTCCTGCCCTAACTGCCTATCTCTCTTATCTTTCCTAGAGTTAACCCATCTATGTAACTGTATCTGTGAATTTTCCCCCTTCCTATAACTGCCATCCCCTTGCTGTTGCAAATTCCTCATTGCCTCTAACTGTCTCTCCAACCAATCCATTCGATCTGAGAGGCTTCGCAACCAACAGCATTTATTGAAGATATAATCTGCACTAACCCGTAAACTCTCCCTAAACTCCCACACCTGACAAGAAGAGCATATCACTCTACTAAAGGCCATTTTTGCTCCTTCACAATCTACAGACCGAGAAAATAACACCAGCTTATTCCTTTACAAAACACTGCTCCAGGTTAAATTAATAGTTATGTCTTACATTTTAATCAAGAGACAAATTTCAAAAAAACATATAATCAAGAAAGAACCCACTCTACTCACTACTGCAGACTTTCTATAGGCCACACTTAAAACAATTCACTTATCTCTTTCTGTGCTATGATTTCACCCAGACAATTCCTCCAAGATCAGTTGTGAATTTCACCGTTTGTTAATTTTCCGAGATGCACTCCGATGTCCAGCAATACTGTCTTTGCTGTTTGAATTCATGTAACTGTGCAGGTTCACTGTGGTGTCAGTTTCTTTCTCTCTCTCCTGCACTGACCTCACCATGTGCTTCCTTTGTCTGTACCCCTCTCTTTTAAAACCTCTGTTGTTTTGACTATTTTTTTCCTCCAGTTCCAAAACAATGCAACAGCATATAAAACAGTAATTACTGCTCCCAGAATTTGAGGAAATCACCTCCAGCACCTAAAATACCTCAAAAAAGGAACAGCTGTTACAGCCAGAAATTTTTCCTGTCCTCCATCTTGGATTACCCAGAATGTCAGACATGCTCAGGGAAGTGATACAATTAAAGAAAAAAGGTAAGAAAGCAAATATTTTGGCAACTGAGCAAGCTTATTTTTGCCCCTGAATTCTTAATTTTATATTTAGCAGAAGACATGGAGAGGTTAATGGACACAATTGTCACCTACTTAATGAAATCTCTTTGACATTGAATAAAACATTGACTGTGTCTGCTGACTCTCATGAGTATGCACAGCAGAACTGATCAATCATTTTTTTTAGAAAAAGAGCAACATAAAGCTTGCAAACACATAAACATTAAAGGTTTAGAATAGAAGTATAGGTGCGGAGCAAAGTATTCATTTTAAAAAGTTCGCTTTTTTTACTCAGGGCAAAATCATAGCACAAACGGTGTGTGCTCACCTCCGATTTATTCCTTCCTGTGCATGTGTATATACAGCACAGGATGGAGTAAATTGGAGGTGAGTACACACTGTACTATGATTTTGCCCTGTGAGTTTAATTGTACATGTGGAGACACTCAAAAATGCTGAAAATTATGAAAAGTAGGTCCAGATGGAATCTAGATGGTGACTATTCCTGACACGAAATTCAATGGGAATTTGGTGACTCCAGTTTACTGCCTGCTTCCTCAATCCTCCATCTTGGACAGAGGTCGCCAACATCTCAATGCAGACTTCAGTGGCAGCGACCACCTGCATGCCTGCATCCATGGATGCTAGCATTAGACAAACACCAGTCTTACCACATCCTCACTACATCTCCCACCCATTTAGAAAACAGTTCACACTGCAATGCTGCACTTTGCAGTGCACGTACACCTTTCATTGCAATGCTGCTGTGAGTATAGTTTGTGCATCATCTCTTGCATTTGACCAGGGTGCATCTCCTCACTTGCTCTCAAAGCATTCACTGGTTTGATGTGGTCGGTGTAATATTATTCTGGATTAGTGGTGCTGGAAGAGCACAGCAGTTCAGGCAGCATCGAAGGAGCAGCGAAATCGACGTTTCAGGCAAAAGCTCTTCATCAGGAATAAAGGCAGAGAGCCTGAAGCGTGGAGAGATAAGCTAGAGCAGAGTGGGGGTGGGGAGAAAGTAGCATAGAGTACAATGGGTGAGTGGGGGAGGGGATGAAGGTGATAGGTCAGGGAGGAGAGGGTGGAGTGGATAGGTGGAAAAGTTTATGTTACAGTACAGCTGGTGCTCAGGAAGGAGGAGATGAACTGTTAAATAAATGGATTGGGTGAGACAATGGGGAAAGATCAAAGCTAGTGGGGTTGACAGAGAAAGCAACCAAAAAGGGAATAGGAAAACTTGGAGGGATTCAGCTAAACTGAAAGGCTGAGCCTGTGAAGTGTGATGACTATTTCCTCCATCTTCATCCTAACAGTTAATATGCGATGAAAACAAAAATGGCTGCTGCCACACCCAGTAGTAACTGTTTCATCCTGTGAAGAGTTTATCTACATTTATGTGACATCAGACCCCTCAAAAGGCAGTACCATTAAACAGACACTAAGGCAGTGCAGTTGACAAGTTGTGACCACAAGATGTTGTGCATGAACCTTACACATTGACCTTCAAATCCTGACCTCAAACATTCTCCACCAAACCATGCAATCTTACAAATGAATCATATTAGTGGCTTTCAGGTACAAGCAAGCTACTGTGTCCTAGAAAGCTCCACTCCCATTGCCAAATGTATCAACTTTCAAGAGCCCACAGCCTGCACAAATGCAGGAGCTGTTCACTTCACATCTTGAACCATAAAACATCATGTTGTGCTAAGAATGGCTAGCATCTGCACTCTAATTCTTGTTCTGCAGCTAAAATGATTTTTATTCACACAGTTATGATGAAAAGTAAACATATTAATGACTCTGATAACTTATTGACAACTAAGTGTCACCATTGCATTTTTTTTTGTGCCCACAGAAGGTCTTTGTCTTCCTTTGCCCCTCCACAACCTGTGCTATTGTAGTGCTAGCTAATAGATTTGGTACTGTTACTGCAACAAAGATGTGACCTGAAGTTACCGACCCACTATTACAGTCATAGAGTATACAACACAGAGACAAGCCCTTTGGCCCAAACTGGTCCATGCCGACCAAAATGTCCATCCACACTAACCCCATTTCCCTGCACTTGGCCCCTATCCTTGTAAACCTTTCCTATCCATGTATTTGTCCAAACGCCTTTTAAATGTTGTTAATGTACCCACCTCAACTATTTCCGCTGGCAGCTCATTCCATATGCATACCACCCTCTGTGTATAAAAGTTACCCGTCAGGTTCCCTTTTATTCTTTCCCCTCTAACCTTAAACTGATGCCCTCTAGAACTCGATTACCCAAACCTGGGAAAAAAATTGATACATTCACCATATCCATGCCTCTCATGATCCTATACACTTCTAAAAGGTCCACTCTCAGTCTCCTACACGCTAAAAAAAAATGTCCTAGATTGTCCAACCTCTCCCTATAACTCAGACACTTGAGTCCTGGCAACATCCTGGTAAATTGCTTCTGTACTCTTTCCAGTTTAATAACATCCTTCCTATATCAAGGTGACCAAAACTGAACACAATACTGTAAGTGTGGCCTCACTAACATTCTGTACAACTGCAACTTAACTTCCCAACTTCTATACTCAGTGCCCCAATTGATGAAGGCAAGTGTATCAAAAGCCTTCTTCACTGCCCTGTCTGCCTGTGACTCCACTTTCAGAGAACCGTGCACCTAAACTCCTTCTGTTCCACTACACTCCTTAAGGTTCTACCATTCACCATGAAACTCCCACCTTAGTTTGACTTTCTAAAATGCAAGACCTCACACTTATCTACATTAAACTTCATTTGTCATTTCCCGGCCCAATTCCCCAGTTGATCAAGGTCCTGCTGCAATTGCTGATAACCTTCCTCATTGTCCATGATACCGCCTATTTTAGTATCATCTGCAAACTTGCTAATCATGCCTTGTATATTCTCATCCAAATCATTGATATAGATAACAGACATCAATGGGCCCAGCACTGACCCCTGAGGTACACTGTGCCTCCCCACTGTGTCATGGTGAGGGATTTTAATTTTCTGAACATAGACTGGGACTGCCATAGCGTTAAGGGCTTAGATGGGTTGAATTTGTTAAATGTTTTCAGGAAAGTCTCCTCAAGCAGTATATAGAGCATTTGGAAAGACAAAGTTTGATTAGGAGCAGTCAGCACAGTGGCTCAGCGGTTAGCGCTGCTGCCTCACAGTGACCCGGGTTTGATTCCCACCTTGGGCGACTGGCTGTGTTGAATTTGTCTGTGTGGGTTTCCTTTAGGAGCTCTGGTTTCCTTCCACAATCCAAAGATGTGCAGGTCAGGTGAATTGGCCATGCTCGATTGTCCATAGTGTTCAGGGTAAATAGGTAAAAACAATGACTGCAGATGCTGGAAACCAGAGTCTAGAGTGGTGTTGGAAAAGCACAGCAGTTCAGGCAGCATCCGAGGAGCAGCAAAAGCCCTTCATCAGGAATACAGGCAGAGAGCCTGAAGGGGAAACTAGGATGAGGTGGGGGAAGGGGAAATGAGGACGCTGTTGAAGTCCACAGTGATGCCCTGGGGTTGAAGTGTTCCAAGGCGGAAGATGAGGCGTTCTTCCCCCATCTGGTGGTGACGGAGCGGCAGTGAAGGAGGCCCAGGACCTCCATGTCCTTGGCAGAGTGGGAGGGGGAGCTGAAACGTTGGGCCACAGGGCAGTATTGTTGATTGGTGCGGGTGTCCCGGAGATGTTCCCTAAAGCGCTCTGCTTGGAGGCGTCCAGTCTCCCCAATGTAGAGGAGACTGCATTGGGAGCAACGGATAGAATAAATGGTATTGGTGGATGTGCAGGTAAAACTTTGATGGATGTGGAAGGCTCCTTTAGGGCCTTGGATAGAGGTGAGGGAGGAGGTGTGGGCACAGGTTTTGCAATTCTTGCGGTGGCAGAGGAAGCTGCCAAGATGGGAGGGTGGGTTGTATGGGGGCGTGGACCTGACCAGGTAGTCACGGAGGGAATGGTCTTTGCAGAACGCAGAAAGGGGTGGGAGGGAAATATATCCTGGTGGTGGGGTCTGTTTGGAGGTGGCGGAAATGTCGGTGGATGATGTGGTTTATGCGAAGGTTGGTAGGGTGGAAGGTTAGCACCAGGGGCGTTCTGTCCTTGTTACGGTTGGAGGGGTGGGGTCTGAGGCCGGAGATGCAGTATGTGGACGAGATGCGTTGGAGGGCATCTTTAACCACGTGGGAAGGGAAATTGCGGTCTCTAAAGAAGGAGGCCATCTGGCGTGTTCTGTGGTGGAACTGGTGCTCCTGGGAGCAGATACAGTGGAGGCGGAGGAATTGGGAATACGGGATGGCATTTTTGCCGGAGGTAGGGTGTGAAGAGGTGTAATCCAGGTAGCTGTGGGTGTCGGTGGGTTTGTTAAAAATGTCAGTGTCAAGTGGGTCGTCATTAATGGAGATGGAGAGGTCCAGGAAGGGGAGGGACGTGTCTGTTCAGGGTAAATGTAGGGGAATGGACCTGGGTGGTTTACTCTTCGGAGTGTCAGTGTGGACTTGTTGGGCCAAAGGGCCTGTTTCCATAGTGCAGGGAATCTAGTCTAATAGGCAATCCTATTGCTCCTGTCAGTCTCCCCAATCTCTCTGCATATTTGTTCCTCTAATTCCCAATGACTATTTGGGGGCCTATAGTAACTATAATAACATTATAATAACCAACTAGAACGTTACCATCCCCTTCTTATTTCTTAGCTCCATCTACAAAGCCTCACTGGATGATCCCTCAATTATTTAATCCCTGATTAGATTAGATTCCCTACAGTGTGGAAACAGGCCCTTTGGCCCAAACATTCCACACCAACCCTCCAAAGGGTAACCCACCCAGACCCATTTCCCTCTGACTAATGCACCTAACACTCTGACTAATGCACCTAACACTACGGGCAATTTAGCATGGCCAATTCACCTGACCTACACATCTCCGGACTGTGGGAGGAAACCGGAGCACTCTGAGGAAACCCACGCAGACACTGGGAGAATGTGCAAACTCCACACAGACAGTCGCCCGAGGCTGGAATCGAACCTGGGACCCTGGCGCTGTGAGGCAACAGTGCTAACCACTGAGCCGCCCTATGCACCTTGATTAAATCCCACTTATTCTTCTTCTCCGCTCGAAGGAGAACAGTACCATTCCTCCCCAAGGTCTGACATCCTCCCTAAAGCATGAAGCCCAGACACATACAAAATAACCCAACTCAGATCTATCAGATCTAACGTAAAGGACAAGTATGATTCCTCAGATTTGTTTTCTACGTTTCATATGTCAGTGTTATGAACAGATTAAAAAAAAACTTTATCATATAGACATATATGGGTGGCACAGTGGTTAGCACTGCTGCCTCACAGTGCCAGAGATCCTGGTTCAGTTCCCGCCTCAGGCGACTGTCTGTGTGGAGTTTGTACATTCTCCGTGTCTGCGTGGCTTTCCTCCGGGTGCTCCGGTTTCCTCCCACAGTCCAAAAATGTGCAGGTTAGGTGAATTGGCCATGTTAATTGCCCGTAGTAGGTGAAGGGGTAAATGTAGGGGAATGGGTCTGGGTGGGTTGCGCTTCGGCGGGTTGGTGTGGCCTTGTTGGGCCGAAGGGCCTGTTTCCACACTAAGTAAGCTAATAAAATCTATATTTAGAGTTGAGTGTGGGGTCAAGTCAGGCAGCATCCGAGGAGCAGGAGAATCAACGTTTCCTGATGAAGGGCTTATGCCCGAAACGTCGATTTTTCTGCTCCAGCACTACACTCTCGACTCTGATCTCCAGCATCTGCAGTTCTCATTTTCTCCACATATATATAGCAACTATTTGAAAAACACATTAAAAAAGCCCACGCAATAATGAGCAAGTTGGCTGCTCTAGACACTTCCAGTAATTCTAATCAAATCAAAATTCAGCTCTGGCATGGCTCACCTCCCATTGTGTGAGCATTCTAGTATAGGAATAGAAGACGAGATAGGAAGAAATAGAAGGCAATATTTCAGTTCTGAACAAAGGAAACTAGTGAAAGACACTGCGCACAAGCTGGTGCTAATAACTCCAGGAATCTACTGCAACAACAAATTCTGACCAGGACATCAAAAGCTAACTTGGTAGCTGCCTCAGTTACATTACAAACATATGACCTGGTCACAATTGCTTTTAAGTATACAATTTTTGATACCGTCCTCTTGGACATCCAAGAGAGAGCGTCTAATTCCCTGTGTTTTCAATGCATTAACACATTTTGCATTAACCCTAAGTAATTTGCCTTGGGCCATTTTTTAAATTGGCTTTCACAAACAGAGTCTTTGGGTAGACACATGACGGCCTATTTTTTCAAAGAGAAAAATATTAGAAAAGTCAAACCACCTTTATTTCAGATAGAAGAGGGATGTCGTTCAAAAGTTCCATTCACCTCTCCCTCATGTCTGTGGCATCAGTGTTCCACTTGCTTCCTGAACCGCCTCATCATCTTTACCTAGAAGGAACTCAAATCTTCACTCCCCAGGCTGCAATGTTTCTGCATCATCCCTCCAATTTAGGATTAAGTAAAAACTGCAAGAACTGTAGATGCTGTAAATCAGAAACAAGAATAGAAATTGCTAGAAAGGCTCAGCATGTGTGGGAAGAAATCAGAGCTAACATTTCTGGTCAAGTGACCCTTCCTCAGACCAGAAATGTGTCACTTGACCAGAAATGTTAACTCTGATTTCTCTCCACAGATGCTGCCAGATCTGCTAAGCTTTTCCAGCAATTTCTATTTTTGCCTCCAATTTAGGTGGCGTCCAAGACGATGGTGGAGTAGGGCTCCTGAGCTCAGGGCTCATCTGCTCTGTCTGCTTTCCTATTTACTCTCTCCTTCCTTTCTTCCCGCCGTCTTACTTAGCTTTTGTACCTATGGTTCTCTGAAGAACTCAGACAGCATCAACGGTGCTGAGTTATCCCAGCACGGATTAGTAGTGGAGAAGAGTGAGCCTGCACAGACTCGAGTGAGCCATTACTTACTTTTGCAGGGTGAGCACAGGACCCTGTGGTAGACTACTGCAAAAAATACGGAGGTATGGCATTGAGGGTGAGTTGGAGGTTTGGATTAGGAGTTGGCTGGCTGGAAGAAGACAGAGGGTAGTAGTTGATGACAAAGTTTCATCTTGGAGTGCCGACACTAGCAGTGTTCCGCAAGGATCTGTTTTGGGACCATTGCTGTTGGTCATTTTTATAAATGACCTGGAGGAGGGGATAGAAGGTTGGGTGAGCAAGTTTGCGGATGAAACGAAAGTCGGAGGAGTTGTTGACAGTGAGGAAGCATGTGGCAGGTTACAGCAGGATATAGAGAAGCTGCAGAAAGGTGGCAAATGGAATTCAATGTAGCTAAATGTGAGGTGATTCACTTTGGGAAGAAAAACAAAAAGATGGGGTACTGGGCTAATGGTCGGAAACTTGGTAGTGTGGATGAGCAGAGGGATCTTGGTGTCCATGTACACAGATCTCTGAAAGTTGCCACCCAGGTAAATAGTGCGGTGAGGAAGGCATATGGCGTACTGGCTTTTATTGGTAGAGGAATTGAGTTCCGGAGTCCTGAGGTCATGATGCAGTTGTATAAAACTCTGGTGCGGCCACATCTGGAATATTGTGTGCAGTTTTGGTCGCCATACTATAGGAAGGATGTGGAGGCACTGGAACGGGTGCAGAGGAGGTTTACCAGGATGTTGCCTGGTATGGAAGGAAAATCGTATGAGGAAAGACTGAGGCACCTGGGGCTGTTTTCACTAGAGAAAAGAAGGTTTAGAGGTGACTTGACTGAGGTGCACAAGATGATTAGGGGGTTAGATAGGGTAGACAGTATGAACCTTTTCCCGCGTATGGAG
>NC_057716.1:36561931-36576677 GCF_004010195.1 Chiloscyllium plagiosum | reverse complement strand
ATAAAGGTGGCAAATGGAATTCAATGTAGCTAAGTGTGAGGTGATTCACTTTGGGTAGAATAACAAAAAGATGGGGTACTGGGTTAATGGTCGGATACTTGGTAGTGTGGATGAGCAGAGGGATCTTGGTGTCCATGTACACAGATCTCTGAAAGTTGCCACCCAGGTAAATAGTGCGGTGAGGAAGGCATATGGCGTACTGGCTTTTATTGGTAGAGGAATTGAGTTCCGGAGTCCTGAGGTCATGATGCAGTTGTATAAGACTCTGGTGCGGCCGCATCTGGAATATTGTGTGCAGTTTTGGTCGCCATATTATAGGAAGGATGTGGAGGCACTGGAACGGGTGCAGAGGAGGTTTACCAGGATGTTGCCTGGTATGGAAGGAAGATCGTATGAGGAAAGACTGAGACACTTGGGGCTGTTTTCATTAGAGAAAGGAAGGTTTAGGGGTGACTTGATTGAGGTGTACAAGATGATTAGGGGGTTAGATAGGGTTGACAGTGTGAACCTTTTTCCGCGTATGGAGTCGGGTATTACAAGAGGGCATAGCTATAAATTAAGGTGGGGGGGGTAGATATAGGACTGAAGTTGGGGTAGGTTCTTCACTCAGCGAGTCGTCAGTTCATGGAATGCCTTGCCAGTAGCAGTGGTGGACTCTCCCTCTTTATGGGCATTTAAGCGGGCATTGGATAGGTATATGGAGGATAGTGGGTTAGTATAGGTTAGGTGGGCTTGGATCGGCGCAACATCGAGGGCCAAAGGGCCTGTACTGCGCTGTATTCTTCTATGTTCTTCTATGTTCTTCTATGTTCCTCTTTCTACTTCCTGCCTTGTAGTTTTCATGATCGATTGAAGAGTTTTCCTGCTGTTTTCCACAGGTCACACCTTCCCCCAGTCCCTTTTAGAGGATGCAACATTGGCTCAGATGCAAGACAAATCATCTCTGACAAGCTGCTGCAACTTTCTGTGTAACTGTGCAAGAGATCGATGGTAAAAGCTGTTCTGTGGTCACTCAGAGCAACATCTCAGCCCATGAATTGATGGGCAAATATTGGGAAGCAGTCATGTATGACCAAATGTTCAATAGTTTAGGAAAAGCTGATTATCTGCTTACCAAATTGGTCCCTAATTGTAACAGATTTCCTTAGAAAGACTGGTGCACAACATAACAGTTATGTACACACATAAATAATGGGGGACATAACTTACTTCAATAATTTGAGCAAAACAAAATTAATCAGAATTTTTAGTGAGCTGCCATGAAAAATGCCGAGATACTTCCACAGTGTTCAATTTTAAATGTGTGCCACATATTCAATTTGTGAATTGTAAATATTTTGTCAAGTGTGCAATTAACGTATCACATAGAACAAAAACAAATATACTTAGAAAACGTTTGAATGTATTTTCAGGAAAGTAAATTTTAGAACAATGCAATTCCAACAGAACAACTTATGTCTCAAGCATGGAATTCCAATGGATTGAAATAATTTCTTTCAAATGCCATTGTGCTAGATCCAACACTGTTTTAAAGAAAAAAATTGTTGCTGGAACATGGGCATCATTGGCTAGGCAAACTACTTTCTTGGACAGCTGCAGGCTCTTGGGGTAGGTACACCTCCAGAGAAGAAGTTGCAAGATCTTCACAGTGAAGAAGGATAATATAGTTCCTCATCAGGATGATGTGTGTCTTGAAGGGGAACATGCAATGGTTGATGTTTCCATGTACCTGCTGCCCTTGTCCTTCCAGTTTGAAGAGGATGAGGGTTTTGAAGATGTTCCTGTAGGAATCTAAGTGAGTTTTTGTTGTGCAACTCGTAGATGATAAACACTACTGCTACATGTGTCACTGGTTTTGAGTGTGCAAAATTCATGTAGTTGCAAAAGGCTGATGAAGTGGGGTTTCTTCTGTTGATGAATAGTCAAGTCTTTAGAAAAAGTGAATAATATTTTATGAGTTCCTTCTCACATATAAAGATTTAATATTGGGTGACAAGATTATTTCATTAGTGCGTTAATGACATTGAGCTAGTGCCAACTCTTAAGAAAGAAAGCGATGGAGTGTTTGACAGTTTGATGTTCTTGTGTAAAATATGCTGTGTGTTTCCATTAAACACATTAGATCAAATTGAATCAATGAACAAATAAATAGATGATATATACCACAATAAAATTGCAAGCTGCTTTTGCAGTGAGAATGGAACATTCTAGCAGAACTTTCTTTCAAAAGCAATTTTGTCCCCTCAGGATTCAACCATAGTTATAATTATGAATTTTGAATTTCTTAGAGATATGGCATCCACCCTTGCTGTGTGATAGTTAATTATTGAAAATGACACTAAATTGGCCTATTTTGATAGATGATTGACAGATTAATCTTTCCAAAAGGTTGATTCCGAACTATTAGTGCTGAATTTCAATTGGTTTTAATTATAAAGCTTACACTTCAGTGCAATTCACTTTTATTATGACTGTTGTGCATTGATTAAGAAAGATTGGTATGTGTTCAATTGTAGGCAGTCATTATTGAACAACTTTTATGTACACCTGCCCAACAGAGACAGCAGCAAAAGGTAACATCATAATTTGTTCAGATCTTACAATATCTGATAATGTTCATTTTCACAAGACAGTATTCAATCAGTGTTGAAATGCAAATTATTCAGGGAATGGTGTGTGATAAGAAGGTATTACCATCAATGGTATTATTATCACCGAATCCCCCACTATCAACATCCTTGGGGTTACCATTGACCAGAAATTCAACCGCACTGGCTGCATAGACACAGTGGCCATATGAGCAGGTCAGAGGGTACAAATACTGCAAGGGGTAACTCACCTCATGAATCTCCAAAGCTTGCCCACAAGGTACAAGGCAAGAGTGTGATGGAATATTCCCACTTGCCTGGATGGGTGCAGCTTCAATAACATTCAAGAAGCTTGACACTATCCATGACAAACCAGCCTGCTTCATTGGCACCGCATTCCAAGCACCCACTCTCTCCACCACTAATGCTCAGTAGCAGCAGTGTGTACTATCTACTGGATGTACTGCAGAAATTCACCAAAGATCCTAGACAGCACCTTCCAAACCCACAGCCACTTCCATCTAGAAGGACAATGGTTGCAGGTAATTGGAAAGACCGCAACCTGCAAGCTCCCCTCCAAGCCACACCATCCTTACTTGGAAATATATCGCATTCCTTCATTGTCACTAGTCTTGGAATTCCCTTTCAATGGCATTGTGGGTCAACCTACAGCATATGGACTGCAGTGGTTCAAGAAGATAACTCACCATAACCTTCTCAAGTGTAACTAGGGAGGGCAATGAAAATGCTGTCCAGCCAGCAATGTCCATGTCCCACAAGTGAATAAAAAAAGAGAATAAAATTGTGAGGGACACCATAGGATATGAAGGTTTTATGGAAGCAATGTAGTTAACTTAGTTTTGCAATGCACTACCATTATCTGTTACTGGAGCCCTGTAACATGATCCTGGGCATACATTGCAACACTAAGTTAACTATGGTACTGCCAAAATAACTTTCACAACAAGAGCAGCATAATGAGGTGCATTCAGCAAGAACTGTTGAGGTAACTTGTTGGGCTTCATGGTGAGAATCCATGAAAACATCTTCACGCAAGTGTAGAAAGGTGTCACATCTAATCCAATGAATTGTAATTATTTAAAAATGCCAAGCCTGTGGTTCAAACTAATCTTGTACAATAAATTTGTTGAATATGTGACAAATTGATTTAAGATGAATTTCCAGTGTAATTGGCACACATTTTAAAATGGTAACTATCTACACAACTCCAGTGCTTTGCATCTTACATTCATATCTAGTTCAACTTCATTTTTTAAAGAGTTATTTTAAAATTTTGAAGATTAACATGCATGCTATTTGGTAAGTTCAGTGTGACTTCCATAACAACTTCAAATCTAAATGTTTTGCTAATTTCTAATACATTATCACTGGGACTGAGGACAAATAACCTGTGTTTCAAATATTTATATTAGAATGGTATATAAATTCATGAGACATCGTTATTTTTATGGATGATTTAAGTGTCTGCTGCTGATAACCACTATTTGCTCAATTGCTTTTATTTGGAATGACATCCTCAAACAATCATGACCTTGGAGATTGAAGGGCTCCAAATGGAGCCATAGCAGTTATGCTGACGAGTGTAGTAGCGGTGTGTGGACAAAAGTATACGTAAGAAAATGCCACAATCAATAACATAATTGGACAATTTTAAGATTAGTTAATACTTTATCAGATTGTCATGTAGATCTCTGCATACAAAACTACCTAAAATTGAAATATCACTGAGGTAAACCAACATTCCTTTCAATTGCGTATAACTATATCAAGCACTGAATTATCAAAGAATCTATCTTTGATGCGCCTTGTAATTAAATGGCTTCATAATATCGATATTTATTAATCACATCATAAGATTTAATGCTGTCTTGTTGGATGACATATTTTAGAGTGAAGGAATCATCTGGTTAAGATGGTTGCAGAGTAAGACGCTTCAGCCGGAACTCCTCTGTTCGCCAGTTTCTTTTCCTTTCTTTGTTTCCTTCTTGCTGCAGTTTTTCTTCACCAACCTCTCCCCCATCCACCAAAACTTTTAACTTCATAAAGTACCCCCCCCGAAGGGAATGGAAAATGGAGTCTGAGACCAAGCCAGTGCGGGATGCGGCCAGAGATGAGAGCGGCAGAAGAGTGAGTGTGGGCCAAGTCCCGAAAGCGAGTCACAGGCCGCAGGCCGGTTTAGGAGCAGAGCGAGCGCAGGCTGAGCTGGGAGTTCAGACACAGACTGGAGCCCAGAGCGGGAGCAGAGTCAGTGCTGGCCTAGTCCCAGAAACAAGTCACAGGCCAGAGCCTCGAGTGGGAGCA
This sequence comes from Chiloscyllium plagiosum, assembly GCF_004010195.1. NCBI lineage: Eukaryota > Metazoa > Chordata > Chondrichthyes > Orectolobiformes > Hemiscylliidae > Chiloscyllium > Chiloscyllium plagiosum. The sequence goes on along the minus strand of NC_057716.1, from coordinate 36,571,767 downwards.
GGCAAGCACTGGCCAAGCCACAAAGCAAGTCACAGCTAGAAGTGAGTCACAGGTCAGAGCAGGAGCAGAGCAAGCATGGGTCGAGCTGGGAGCTGGGAGCTGGGTCATGGGCTGGAGCCCAGAACGGGAGCAGAGTGAGCACGGGCCGAGTCCTGGAAGCGAATCATGGCTGGATCCCAGCTGGGGAATCAAGTCCAGGACAGAGGCCAGTTCATGGAGACAGCGTGGCCTCATGCTTTGAAACCTGGTGGGCACAGTCTCAGTGAGAAAGGTTTACAACTTGAGTACTTTAAAGATACTTTTTATTCTGATTCTGGACTTTTTAAACTCTGTATTCCCATGCCAGTCTGTTTGTATCTATTTCAATTCTGTAACTGAAGGTACCTGCATCTAGGTACCCTGTACCTAAGATGGCATCGAGAGGCGACATTACAAATTTGGCACTGAACTCATCCAAGTGCATGTGACAATAAAAGCTATTCTATTCTATCCTATTCTATTCTATTCTACCCTATCTATCTATGTCAGTTTATCAGCAATCTTCCCATCTTTTCTTATCATCTCAGCTGAGAACTAATGGACTGAATCCCATTGCTTGTTGTAGGCATCCTACAAAAATGATTTGGGGCATGTCAGCATTTCAGTTCTGGCAGTGTTACAGCGCTTTTATGTGGGTCAATAATAACTGAGAGCTGTTAGTCGATACCTTTCACAAATGACACTAAATGACATCAGTAGTTAATCACAGTAACATATGACATCCTTCATGAAATAAGCTGCAAACCGACCATTTTAGTCGTCTTAGTTCAGCTGTGGCTTTCTTGTGTGTCAGGCAATTTATAGTTGCGTCATACTCTACCAAACTAAATGAAGCATTTAATCTTACACATTATGGGCATAAAACTTGGATCTGTAGTGCTGCTGGAGATGATGATTCTGAAGACAGTTACTCTTTTAGGCGTCCACATTGTGCCATGCATTCATCTGACCTGATGGCTCTGAGTGTCACCTCAGGTATAGGGGCCTCCCTATCAGTGCTGTGCTGTCACCCTCTCTCTTCTTTGTGAGTCTGTTGAAGCTAGATAGGCAGCAATTCTTGGTTGTCCAAAAACAGAAAATCTGAACAGAAATGTTGGGGTGTGATGACAGGCAGGGTAAAAATTGATGGATGAGTGTTGGGGAGTGGTGGCTGTTGAGGTGGAAAGGAAAACATCATGGTAACACCATGAGCAGCTTACAGAATGAGAGTGAGCTGGCATTTGAGAAGACGCTTAAGGCAGTAAAATAGCAGTATTCTTGATGCTCTCCACAATGCTGGATGATAAGAATTCCATTACAGCTGGCTTCCTAATGTGGAGAACGATCGTTGATCCCAGCAATCCTGCTCTGCTTCACTCAATTGTGTACCTGCATCCTGCCAGAGGAAGCGAATAATGTCAGTGAATATGTTACATTATGCTTCTATACAAGAAAGATAAAAGAGAGGCAACAGTAGATATTAGAGCTGAGTTAGTACTGCTGCCAGAAATCATCACGGACCTGAGTTCAATTCCAGCCAGAAGAATTAGAACCAGAGGGCACAACCTCAGAATGAAGAGATGAACGATTAGAAGTGAGATGTGGAGGAGTTTCTTCAGTCAAAGGGTAGTGAATCTGTGGAGCCCGTCATTGCAGAAGGCTGTGGAGGCCAAGTCATTGTGTGTCTTTAAGACAGAGTTAGATAGGTCTTTGATCGGTAAGGAGATTAAAGATTATGGGGAGAAGGTAGGAGAATGGAATTGAAGGACATATCGACCATGATCGAACAGTAGAGCAGACCTGATGCTCTTTTCTCTTATGGTGTAATGGATGAGTTGTCTGTCATAGCTGAAAGTATGTGAACAAAGAGAGAGATGGGTATGAGGCTTGCAGCATTGGCAGGTGTGAAAGTGCAAAAGGGAGTGTCTAAATGTCATGTACATGTCCCAAATGCCAGTTCATGCTGGTGGGTCAATGATAGGGGGCTGAGGGAGGCATTATGAAGATTTGGTAGTCTGGTAGATAATGCCATTCATGAGAAGATGTATTCACTGACATTGGCAAACCACATGCATTGCTGCCAATTATTTGGGCCCAGGTTTGAGGACTTAACCTCTCTTTCTACTCCCAATCCCTTCTGAGGGTGATCTTTGAATTAACCTACCTCACTTCCACGTATTAATGGCTTCTCCCCACTTAAAAAATGGAGACCCTCTTACTGCAACCATCAAACCTCACTTTGCCTTGGTTTTCACTTTTAACTTCAACAATTGCATTCAAGAGGTAAATCCTGCCATTCAGTCCAGTTTCTCATCAAAATTGATAGACTATCTTTAAATACAGAAGCTAGTTTCACTATGTACAATGAGTGAGTGTTGTTTATCTTCCTGCTGAACACAATGCTGCCATTTTGTACTGAGGATTGATCAGGAATCGTAAACCTCAAACATGCTCCCAAGTGCTCAAAAATTAACAGACATTAAATTTTAGGCTGATGAAAGACAAAGACAGCTCCTTCAAAAATGATGTGCACCATTTATTTAAGAATGATTGGAAGATTCCAGCACTAAAATCTACATTTTACCATGAGATTGAGAAATGAAATCTTTAATGGTTTTGTGTTTCCTTCTCTGTTGCATAATGGTTTTCTTCATGAAGAATTTAATTAGAATTAGTTTTTCAGATTAAAACATTCCCAGGTTATGCCATTTAAAAAGGTACTCAATGTGTAATATTGATATTGGACCAAATATCTAGTTATAAGTAACCATTTCAAAAGAAGTCATGCTCCAAAGATAGATATACATCAATTAAATAATGTTTTTAAGAACATGTTGAAAATTCAATCTTAAAAGAAGGCTGGTCAAATGTTTTGCTGACTTAATTTTTCATAATATTAAAACAATGAGATTTACACTTTACAAAATTGAACATTAAGTTTATTGCTGATATTTTTACTTCTTAAGATCCCAATTGTGAATTTTGTTGTCGCATTATTATATACTTTATTTTCCAAACTCATGAATAATGACAGACAGATAAAGGCAGTCTCATCTGTTCAACCTCCCCAGTTCAGTTGTGGTGCCAAACATACCAGAATAAATACCCTACCCAAAGCCATGAAATCTCCTTCAAGAGATAAAAAGTGAACAGATGAATGAGGGGGAGAAAAGTCTAGGATATTCCCCTTTATGCAATCTAATGTAGTTCAGGAGATCACTTTAGGCCTACTACTGCAAAGAAATATATATATCTTTCATAGAAGAGGATAGCTTTCCAAACTAGATAAACAGGTTCAACTCTCTCCCTTGGGGTAACTCAGTGAATTGTACCCATCACCCATGAGGACAACTGTCTCAAATAACATTGTTCTCATATTATACTGTCAACTTGAACATAACCTCAACTCATCACTATATTAAATATCTATTGATTTAATAATAGAATGGGGGAGGCATTACCAAAGGTGAAATGGGTCGCAGAGCTATTACTACTGGCACAATTGGAGATCTGTCACAAGCAAGTGAGTAGGTTGCACAGGTAGCATGAATGGGTTAGATGTTGCAGGCAATTGTGAGAGTAGAGGAGCATGAGCTTTGCTGGGATATGGGTCCCAGTAGCAGAGGTAGCATGAGCATGAGGTATGAGAGTCCCTAAGTCCCTAATATCAGCAATTATGTTGTTGAGCTGAATTTTTATGCTGTAAATTTAATGTGATACTAAAGCAAAATGAACTGTAATACTCACCAATCAACCACCTCATAATCTTCCCGTAATGTTGCAGTTTGAAGTATTTTAATATTATTTTACTTTATGGAGTATTTTATTGTACTATTTCGCTTTTTCGTACCGGATCATAGCCTGGACCCGTTGCTATGGCTGTCTCCAATCATTTGTATCCTGTACTGTCTCCAATTCGATTCGCACTCTTCCCCCATCCTTCCAGCCACCCCATCCCCCTCTCTTTCTTGGAGGCTGTTGCTACATCCAGTCAGGTGCTAGTTGTCCTACACTCACCCACTCTTTCACTTGCTGTTTCTCAGAGCTGGAAACAGTGCTCCAGCCATTTTCCTCATGAAGCTTAACATTCCACGCATTTAGATTTATGTAGCCCTGACAAAGTATATACTGTTATTACAAAGGTTGCAATAGTGTTATACAATAGGATTATATCAAGTCCTGCACTATTTACACTACAAAAATAAAATTCTATACTCTTAATTTGCCAGATTAATAAAGCAAATGGTTTACATGCAATTCAAACTTACATTTATTGCCAGTTCTTTTTCACACAAGTAATTAAACCAATATGTTAACATTCTGTATTGGCTTTATTACACAAGGGCATTGAGGTTTCATTTTTGCTGAGTTCAAATGACCTGAGTCACAAGATTATTGTTAGTCTAAGTATTGTGTAGCGTGACCTTGGTATCATTTATCAAGTCATGAAAGAATTAATATGCAATGAAAATTGATCCTGTGGGTAATTACCATAGATCACTGTGCATAAGCCAAGCCCGTATAGAAACTGCTCCCATTTTCTCTTTGCCAAAAAGCATGCTTACACCAAAATTTGACATGCAGGTTGACCTCCCTCTTGTTCAGCTAATAAATACATATTTAGGACTCTACTTGCATGAGGAGTTGCCATCAATTTTTCAGCCCAGAACTACATGCTTGGGCAATATTTGCCTTCTAAGTCAGCACATGGAATTAAGCAGTTATGCATGCCGAGAAATGCTTAGGAAATTTCAACACACCCACGCACACAGTGGACGCGCATGGCAATTGACAAACTATCAAGATAAAGTCACTGTAGTCTTACCTGACCGCAGTGCTGCTCTTTTGTTTACCTGTGGGTCATCACACTCAGGCAAGGGGATAGGTTGAGAAGGACAGTCCTTCATGGTACTATCAGGAATTGAACCCACGCTGTTGGCAACACCCAGCATCACATTCCATACATCCAGCCAACTGAGCTAAACCACTGCAGTGGAATAAAGAGTGGTACTTATTCATTTGGCAGGATGTGGATGTTTCACCATCCACATAGGAACAATCCCTGTCTTCTCCTGCAAGAGCCAGGATTCATTCTTTATTGGACGCGAGAAGCCACATATCGGGCACTCCTTTACCCTTTGGGCCCTTTCTATTTTATTGTGGGCTGCATTCTCCAGAAATGAGAGAAAGGGAGAAAGTGCATGAGCTGAAAATGGGTGGCATATCTTTTACTACGTGTCCAGGTTGTCAAAAGGTGTTATGGTATCCTTGGCAAGTGAGTTCTGCAATGCAGAGGCCAAGCAGCGTTTGTGGTGTGGAGGGTTGGAGGGACTGTAGTGAGAATCTGTGAGCAAAGATTTTGCAGGCAATAGTGAGAGTGACAGAGCACGAGCCCTGGTGGTCTTAGGTAAGTAGCAGAAATGCAGTGAGCGTGATGGAGCAGCAAAATGGTGTGGCATTTTATCTGATGGCTGTTCCTTTGCATTGTAGTACTGACTGGACTGGTGATCTTGGATCAGGTTGGTAGGGTCTGGTGGTGTGGTCTCTTCTGCCTGTCTGCCAGGGAAGCCGGCTCCTCACCTTTGTACCATACCCTCAACCAGGACTTACAGGTACCTGTTGAAGAATCATATTATCGTTTGCAACTTCTCCGACATGTTCAGATTCTGTCAGGGATTCAGCAAGGCAGCTCCAGAATTCCAGTTCTCAGCCAAGCAGCCTTTTAATTATAAAGATGCATCACAAATAATAGCATCTTGATGTACATCAGCTGAGTGGTCATACACTGGCAGAATGGAGAAGAACGTTGACTGTCTTCCTTCAGAGCTGTGCATTCCTTCAGGGCTGAAACAGTGTTAACCTGGGTGGCAACCTCGACCAAGCTGTCTGGTGTCACAACTTCCACTGCTGCTTCTGAGAAAGGGAAAGCTCCTCCTGTGCACCTGCAGGACATATGTAAAAACATACTGTATATAGAAACTAGGGGGATAAGTAGACCATTCAATATGATCATGGCTGATTCTCTTTCTCAATGCCATATTCCCACTTTCTCCCCATACCTCTTAATGACTTTAAAATCTAAGAATTCATCAATCACTTTTTTCAATTTAGCTTTGGTCTTCACAGCCTTCTGTCATAGAAAATTCTATAGGTTCATGATCCTTTGAGTGAAGAAAGTTTTTCTCATCACAGATCTCAAAGGTCTACGTCTTATCCTGAGATTGTCTCCATCAGGTTCTAAATTCCCCAACCAGGGAAAACTTAAGTAAGGATCAATATTGTGCATAATATTCCAGGTTGGGGAATGTTGGGGGGGGGGTGTAGAGTGGTGGTGCACGGTGGCTAAGTGGTTAGCACTGCTGCCTCACAGCACTAGGGACCCAGGTTCAATTCCAGCCTTGGGCGACTGTCTGTGTGCACTTTAAATATTCTCCCTATGTCTGCGTGGATTTCCTCCGGGTGCTCCAGTTTCCTCTCACAGTCCAAAGATGTGCAGGTCAGGTGAATTGTCCATGCTAAATTGTCCATAGTGTTAGATGCATTAGTCAGAGGGAAATGGGTCTGGGTGGGTTACTCTTCGGAAGGTCGGTGTGGACTGGTTGGGCCGAAGGGCCTGCTCCCACACTGTAGGGAATCTAATCTAATCAGGTGTAGTCTCTCCAAGGTCCTGTATAACTGCAGTAAGATATCCCTACTCTGAACACAAATCCTCTTGCAATGAAAGGCCAATATGCCATTTACCTTCCCAACTCTTTTCTACTTTCACTGGCTGGTGTACACTAACAACCAGATTCCCTTTGTCAATCAACACTTCCCAATATATCACAATTTAAATTATATTTCTTCTTTTGTTTTTCTCACCAAAGTGTTTAGCTTCAGATTTAGCCACATTGTACTGCATCATTTGTTTGCCCACTCACTTAATTTGTCTAAATCACCTTGATGCCTTCTTGTATTCTCCTCCCTCCCCACCCCTTTCCGCCTTCTGCAAAGACCGTTCCCTCCGTGACTACCTGGTCAGGTCCACGCCCTCCCTATAACCCACCCTCCCATCCTGTCACTTTCCCCTGCCACCACAGGAACTGTAAAACCTACACCCACACCTCCTCCCTCACCTCGCTCCAAGGCCCTAAAAGAGCCTTCCACATCCATCAAAGTTTTACTTGCACATCCACTAATATCATTTATTGTATTCGTTGCTCCCGATGCGGTCTCCTCTACACTGGGGAGACTGGGCGCCTCCTAGCAGAGCGCTTTAGGGAACATCACCGAGTTACCCGCACCAAACAACCACACCGCCCCGTGGCCCAACATTTCAACTCCCCCTCCCACTCTGCCGAGGACATGGAGGTCCTGGGCCTCCTTCACTGCCGCTCCCTCACCACCAGACATCTGGAGGAAGAACACCTCATCTTCCGCCTTGGAACACTTCAACCCTTCCTCTAGCTTATCTCTCCACGCTCCAGGCTCACTGCCTTTATTCCTGATGAAGGGCTTTTGCCCAAAACATCCATTTCGAAGCTCCTTGGATGCTGCCTGAAGTGCTGTGCTCTTCCAGCACCACTAATCCAGAATCTGGTTTCCAGCATCTGCAGTCATTGTTTTTACCTCCTCCCAACCCTGTCCAGTTCTGTGTCATCAGCAAACAATGGAAGAGTTGTATTTGGTTAATTCAAGTCATTTGTGGTGGGTCGTGGGTCCAAGCAGCAGTTCTTGAAGTATCCCACTAGTCACTACACTGCCACTCAGAAAATGACCTATTTATGCCTGTCGATCAACCCATTTCTGATTCCTGCCATTATATTACCTCCTATCTCATGTGCTTTGACTTTGCCCAATAACTACTTATGAGTGATGTTTTCAAAAGCCTTCTGAAAAATCAAATATACCACATCCTCAGGTCTGTCATGGAAAATTGTTGGAATCCATTATTAAGGACATAGACATACAGAATGGCAAAACACATCCACTGAATCAGTATGGTTATATGAAGGGTAAATCATACTTGATTAATGTGCGAAGAGTTCTCTGAAGATGTAACAAGAAAAATGGAGGTCTTGTAGACATAATCTAAGGTGCTAGACAAAAGGTTAATACACAAGGTAATACACAAGGGTTTAGAGATGATAGATTAGCTTGAGTAGAGGAATGGCTAACAAATAGAAAGTAGAGAACCTGGATAAATAGGTCTTTCTTTGGTTGACAAGATGTAACTAATGGGGTGTCACAGGATTCGGTCCTTAGCACTCCAACTATTTACAATCTTGTGACTTGGAAACAGGACTAGAGTGTTCTATCACAATTTTTTTTAATGTGACATGAAAATAGGTGGAAAAGTAAGTTGCAATGAAGAAATTAGAGATTTACAAACAGATATGGATAGATTCAGTGAACGGGCCAAAATTTGCAAGATGGATAGGTGCGAGGTTAATTGTTTTAGTTGCAAGGATAAAAAGAGCAACTTATCTAAATGGAGAGCAAATTTAAAATGCTTTGGGACAGAATAACCTGGGTATCTTCATGAATGAGTTGCAGAAAGCTTGTTTGCAGATACAGCAGTCCAAATGCAATATAGCATTTTAAAATTCATTTCCGGGATGTGGGCATCACTGGCTGGCCTTTTATTCCCCATTCCTAGTTGCCCTTGAGAAGGTAGTGCTGAGTTGTCTCCTTGAACCACTGCAGTCCACCTGCTGGGGGTTGACACACAATGCCATTAGGGAGGGAATTCCAGGATTTTAATCCAGTGACAATGAAGGAACAGCAATAAATTTCCAAGCCAGGATGGTGAGTGCCTTGGAGAGGAACTTGCAGGTGGTAGTGTTCCTATGTATCTCCTGCCCTTGCCCTTCCAGATGGAAGTGGTCGTGTGTTTGGAAGGTGCTGGTTGAAGAATTTCTGCAGTGCATCTTGTAGATAGTTCACACTTCTGTTACTAAATGTCAGTTGCGGAGGAATGAATGCTAGTGGATATGCTACCAATCAAGCAAGCTTTGTGATGCCAAACTTCTTGAGTGTTGTTGGAGTACTTCATTATTATTGCTAAAGGATTGGATTACACAGTGAAGTGCTGTTGTGATGTTAAAAGGCATTGGAGAGACCACATCTGAAGTACTGTGTACAGTTTTGGTCCCCTTAATGAGGAAGGATTTACTTGCACTGATAGAAGTTCAAAGAAGTTTCACTAGATTGATTCCAGAGATTAAGGCTTGTCTTGTGAGGGGCAATTGAGCAGTTTAGGCTTATATTCATTAGTTTTGAGAAGGACAAGAGATCAAATTGAGGTATACAAGATATTAAAGGGGATTGACAATGTAGACATAGAATAGGTGTTTTCCCTTTTGGGGCAACCTAGAATGAGAAGCCATACTTTTCGGCTGAGGGTTGGCAGATTTAAAATAGAGATAAGGAGGAGTTAGATCTCTCAAAGTGTCATGAAACTGGAGACTTCACTACACTAGAGAATGATGGATGCCGGAGGTGGATAGATATTTAATAAATTTTAGGTTATTATTCTATGAGGAGTGGTCAGGGAAGTGAAATTGGGGCCAAGATGAGATCAACCAAGATCATGGTGGAGCAGGCTCATGTGGTTGAATGAGGTAAAAACAAGGGCTGCAGATGCTGAAAACCAGAATCTGGATTAGAGTGGTGCTGGAAAAGTACAGCAGATCAGGCAGCATCCGAGAAGCAGGAAAATCAATGTTGTGGGCAAAAGCACTTCATCAGGAATAGAAGCAGGGTGCCTGCAGAGTGGAGAGATAAATGAGAGGGGGATGGGGGTGGCGAGAAGGTAGCACAGAGTACAATAGGTGAAG
>NC_057716.1:36522594-36561749 GCF_004010195.1 Chiloscyllium plagiosum | reverse complement strand
TACAGGAGACCGCATTGGGAGCAACGGATACAATAAATGATATTGGTGGATGTGCAGGTAAAACTTTGATGGATGTGGAAGGCTCCTTTGGGGCCTTGGATAGAGGTGAGGGAGGAGGTGTTGGCGCAGGTTTTGCAATTCCTGCGGTGGCAGGGGAGGGTGCCAGGATGGGAGGGTGGATTGTTGGGGGGTGTGGACCTGAGTCATGGAAGGAACGGCCTTTGCAGAAAGCGGAAATGGGTGGGGAGGGAAATATATCCCTGGTGGTGGGCTCTGTTTGGAGGTGGCGGAAATGTCATCAAATGATGTGGTTTATGCGAAGGTTGGTAGGGTGGAAGGTGAGCACCAGGAGTGTTCTGTCCTTGTTATGGGTGGGAAGGGTGGGGTTTGAAGGCAGAGGGGTGGGATGTGGACAAGATGTGTTGGAGGACATCTTTAACCACGTGGGAAGGGAAATTGTAGTCTCTAAAGAAGGAGGCCATCTGGTGTGTTCTGTGGTGGAACTGATCCTCCTGGGAGCAGATACGGCGGAGGCAGAGAAATTGGGAATACGGGATGGCATTTTTGCAGGAGGTAGGATGGGAAAAGGCGTAATCCAGGTAGCTGTGGGAGTCGGTGGGTTTGTTAAAAATGTCAGTGTCAAGTCGGTCATCATTAATGGAGATGGAAAGGTCCAGGAAGGGGAGGGAGGTGTCAGAGATGGTCCAGGTGAATTTAAGGTCGGGGTGGAATGTGTTGATGAAGTTGATGAATTGCTCAACCTCCTCGCGGGAGCACGAGGTGGCACCAATGCAGTCATCAATGTGGCAGAGGAAGAGGTGGGGAGTGGTGTCGGTGTAACTACGGAAGATGGAGGAATTGTTAAGGGTGAAAAATTTTTGTTGGAAGCTCAGGGAGTAGAAAGCTGAGTGAAAAACTTTACTTAAAATGATCTGAGAAGTTGACCCTAACTGGCAGTTTCTAAAAAAGCAACCAAGGAATCTACGTCTATGCCTGTTAAAAACACGTTGTGAAAGTCAATGTGGCAAATCTTTTCTGGATTGTCTCCTTGAGTGAGGGTCCAAAAGAGTACAATCTGTTGAAGACTGACATTTTTGATGCTGGATACCTCAGGAGAAGGCCAAGATGGATTATCCATTCGGTACTTCTTGCTAAAGATACTTCCAATGCTCCAGCCTTGTATTTTGCACTAATAATTGGGCTCCCTTGTTACCAAAGATGAGGATATTTGTGGAGTCAGCTCTTTCAGGGAGTTATTTAATTGTCCACCATTATTCTTGACTGGATGTGACAGAACTGCAGATCTGTTGGTTTTGGTTTCACTTAGCTCTGCATCCTGCATGGTGATTCCACTGCTTGACATGCAAGCAATCTTGTGGTGTAGCTTCACCAGATTGACACCTCATTTCTAAGAATGCCTAGTGCAGCTCCTGGCATGCCCTTCTGCAATCTTTACTGAATAATTCATTTCTTGGCTAATAGTGTATTTGGATTTTCAGAGGAGCAGAATTGAAACAATCCACAACACACAGGAAAATATTAATTTCAAAGGTACCCCAATTTTTCCATTGACACAAGGCAAGAGGCATCAAAATAAGTACAAAGGTTTACTTTTTCAAACCGACACAGACTCCTTCACTATCGTGGGGAGAATACCCTGTTAGTCAATCCTCACTACTCAACCAGTTACACTATTAGTAGAAATATGTCAATGCAATCACCAAAATGCCCAAATGCTTCTCTTTTGAACTACCATCCAGAATTAAAGAGATTGGATTAGGTCTCTTGAGTGAACTCACAATAATCCATTTATTATTACCAAAATATATTCTTAAAGCAAATGGCAAATTCTGCCTAAGATCTAAGAAAAGGCAAATGGAAAAAATAGTGTCATTGGCCAAGAGTCTGGAAACAAAGGGTTGAAGGTGATGAATTCTCAATTCCACTGTCTTCCCTGTTAATGAAGTTAAGTTATGGACAGCTACAGACTGATGGTAGCACTTCAGTTCTGATTACAATCAACAAATTCAAGTCTTTGGAAATTGGTCATAGTCTACCTCTTCAGCAATACCAATATTTGGAGACTCACTAAGGTTCCTAGAAACATATACTGGGAAAATGAGTTCAGCAGAGAGAGCTGTATCTTCTCGGGTGTCTTCTTTACAGAGTCCTTAGCTCTTGAAAATGAAATTCAAAGTCTAGGAAGGGTTGCTTACAGCCATAAGCATGGATATCCACTACACTTTTCGAAGCCAGCTTTTCATAGAATTAAAGCAATAAATCCCATCTCCGAAATCCTCGAAAGCTTCCCTTGATTGTTTTCTCTATAAACAGTACACATTCATAAACAACTAATTTCAATCCATGCTGTACCTTTGTCAATCCAGAAAATGTGCAAACCTTTACATATCTTCCATTTTTTTCACAAAGTCTTGAAATATAAAATGTACTCCAACAACACAAAAACTCACCTTAAATATAGGTCTTTCTCATGGTTGAGGTTAAAGCTAAGGGTTTTCATTACATAACCTCAAAGATGGAAGATTTCTAAAGCTAGTTAGTACTTTTACTGCATTTCAGATCTTAATCTCTGTTTTAAATTCAACAACTGATCTTACATTGATTTAGATCAAGCAGCAGTTGTTACTCGCTGAAGGGAGTGACAAACATACACCACACTTTAAGTGCCAAAGCGTTCCCAATTTTCACTTCTGAAAGAACCAGTTTTAATTTTTTAGAATATGTTTCTCTGAACGGAGACCCCTGAATTAATTGATCATTTACCTTATTACACTCCACTCATTATAACAACACTTCCAAAGTATTTCTAAACATTATGGACTACCCTGAGTCTGTACAAAGCACTACAAAAATGCAAGTCATTCATTGCTGTAGGGATCTTGGTATCTGGAAGCTGATTGCATTTTTATCTCTTACGAAGTCATTGCATTTCAAATAATTCACATTATGGGAAAGGCTTTGAATTGTAATAACACATAACTGCAAATTTTGCTAATGAAGTAAAACTATTCGGTAGTAAATTATCCAATTATCACAGCATTCATTACTATACCATTCATTATGTTTGTTCCCCACACAACCTACAGAGACTTTACATTAATTTACAAGGAGTTCATTATTTCAGTGATTTTAAGTTTTCTTGGCTCGTATTTGGTTGAATAGGTTCCTCACAGCAGCCTCTCCCTTTTAAACTTTCTCCCTCCAGTGCCTTCTTTCTTCACATCCTCTCTCAGCACAGCTACTTGTGTGCTCAAGCTGACAGACTGCCACTCATCAATCTACTGCTCACTGCTCCACCAAACACAGGCTTGATCTCACATGAGTTCATTCTTGATCATCCCTCTGATTGAATTTTTCAGGCGCTTTGAGGATGGATTCATTCACAGGCCAATGGTAACGGGAAAGAAACAAAGAGCTCGTGACCAAGTAATCTGTTACTGTGATGTTGACTGAGGAATAAATGTCTTGGCCAATATTTTGGATAGTTCTCCCACTTTTCTTTAATATTATTTCACAGGATCTTTCATATCCACTTGAGGGGACAGACAGGACCTTGATTTACTATGTCATATATGTGGCAGAATCAATAACAGTGCACTCCTTCCATGCTGCACTCGAATCTCAGCTTAGATTTTAAAAGAAAATTTCTGCACACAAACTCTGAACGGGAACTTAGACTCACAGCCTATTGACTCAGAGTGGAATGTGTTCAAACTCACGCATAGCTGATACACATATTCAAGCTCAAGTCCTTTTGTTGTACACTTCACTTTCCCATTGATGCTATTTTGAATGTAAAATGAAAATATCCAACACATGGTATCCTAAATAAAAGGAGACACTTTTTCCTCTATTTCCTGTGGCTTTAATTGGTAAAGATACAAAGTAGACTGCTGTCACTGCCAATGAGTCCTGGGAGTGGATAAATAATCATCAAATGTATAGGAACTGTTAGGTGGAAGGTGTATCCTGGGAGGGTTCATGTCCACCGACTTAAGGAAATGACAATGTGAACTGCTGTCAACCCAGTCAGTTGAAATAAGCACTTGATGTGGATGGTTTCCTCTCATTCATGATCATGTAAGCAGGCACCATTTAGTTTGGCGTGTCCATGCTATCTTTCAAAACCCTTCGAGGAACCAATTTCCACCTTTCTCAATTTCCTGCAATTGTTCACAATAAGGCTGAAAAAGCTATGTCGCAAACTTGGGAAAGGAGGGATACTGAATCTGCCCATTTCCTGTCAGTCATCAGGCAAAAGGGGAGGGAAAAGCAGGAATTAGTCCATTCTAATAAATACTGGAATTTAACAAGGGTGTGTTGCTCAATGAGACACTGAACAATACCATGAAATCTATGGTCCTGTAAATTTAGACAGAAGATAAATACTGCCATCTGGCCTCCCAGTTGTACTATGTGGTGCCAAAACTACATTCACTATTTATCTTTAATACATTAAAATGAGGCTATTATTGGGCAGACTTTTTTTATATTGTAAAGAACACACAAGGCATTAGCTGATGCAATATATAAGCTATGTCAAAGGTCAGTGGAAACTGTTGGCAGCAGTACAATTCTAGGAAGAGTTGATGAGACTGGATATTGCAAATATAGGCATTCACTACTTTGGAAGATAATACCTCAAATAAGGTTCATGTTTATAACCAGGTTCTTCTGGCTTCACTAAAACTGCAAAACATATTAAATTGCCTGAAAATGTCATTTTTTGAATGCTAGAATTACAACTTGCTCAAAATTTAATGCTTTCAGTTATGAGATTATCTGGATAAAATGTCTGAGTAAAAGGATATAAAACAAAGCTAAACATATGCCTTAAACTTGCATTAATTATATGCAGCTTCTATTCAATTTAACTTTACCAATCTGTAGCAATAATAATCTCTTAGATATATAAAGGAAGAAGTTGAAAATGTTGGTCTTTCAGTAGAATTACAATTTAGAAGTCTATAAGAGAGTGCCGACTTTGTAACTGAATTTAAAATAAAAATGTACTTCCTGATTCAACTATTTAGACAAATTAATTGGCTTATCATTCATTGGCATTGGTATTTAAATGGATAATAATGTTTTAATGACCAATATAATTATGTTTTCAGGCCATTATCTAACTTCAGCTGTGTTTTTTTAATCTATTATTTCACATATAGAAGTGCAAGTTTATTTTCTTCTACTCCTAATGCTCTTTATGATTTAGTTGAGATTGTGTTTGGCTTTTATATCAGTAAAGGAAAGCTCAACAGTTCTCATCCAAACATAATACATTTTAATAAATGAGTTAAATATTTAACCATATCAGAATCATTTTACCTTTATTCTCCAATTTGGTTTAAGCTGGTTTTGTTCACGTGTGAGAAAAAAATTAAAGGTGCAGCACCAATGGCAATTTGAAAATTACAGTGTTAGAATTAGTGTCCTTTTTTATTCTAGTCCCACCCGCTGCCAGGATGTTAGGAGAGTCTCCCATGAAACGAAGCAAATGAAACCCTACGATGTACAGAGGACTTTCTGCTAATCACAATGTTGTTTGCATGACCATACTCAGCTGACTCTGATAAACAGGTAAAAGAGACCCAAAGGTAAGCTTTCAAACTAGTTTTGCTGGACCAATGAGAGCATGAGCTGGCATAGAGTCATACAGATGTTCAACACAGAAACAGACCCTTCAGTCCAACTTGTCCATGCAAACCAGATATCCTAAATAAATCTAGTCTCATTTTCCAGCATTTGACCAAAATCCCTCTAAACCCTTCCTATTCATATACGCCATACAGATGCACTTTAAATATTGCAATTGTACCAGCCTCCACTTCTTCCTCTGGCAGCTCATTCCATACACGCATCACCCTCTGCATAAAAAAGTTACCGCTTAGGTCCCTTTCATATCTTTGCCCACTCACCTTAAACCCATGCCCTCTAGGTTTGGACTTCCCCCACCCCAGGGAAAAGTCCTTGGTCTACCCATGCCCCTCATGATTTCCTAAACCTCGATAAGGTCATCCCTCAGCCTCCGACACTCCAGGGAAAATAACCCCAGCCTGTCCCTATAGCTCAACCTGTCCAATCCCAGCAACACCTTTGTAAATTTTTTCAGAACCCTTTCAAGTTTCACAACATCCCTTCTATAGCAGGGAGAACAGAACTACATGCAGTATTCCAAAGGTAGCCGAACAAATGTTCTGTACAGCTGCAACATGACCTCCCAACTCCTATTCTCAATGCACTGACCAATAAAAGCAAGCTTATCAAATGCCTTCTTCACTATCCAGTCTACCTGCAACTCCAGTTTCAAGGAACAACGAACCTGCATTCCAAGGTCTCTTTGTTCAGCAACACTTCCCAGGACCTACCCATTAAGTACATAAGGCTACTTATACAGGTTACTTCAACCCCAGGAGACCCTCAGTGTTCCACAAAACTAAAGTGGCCTGCTGCCGCTTCTCAAGTCCCTCTGCTATGAGACACTGCCCTGCAGGCTCAGTTTCAGATGTAAATCTGGCAACTCAGAGCTAATTGAGATGTATAGCTTGTCAGATCTCTGTGAATGCATCATGGCCATTGAAATGGACAAGTATGGGTAGCTGAGCCATGCATTTGGCAAACTAGCTATCATCTTTGAGTTTGCCTTTTCCTTATTAACAAATTATTTCATTCCCAGTTGACCCACAGATCACCTGAGTTTATTAAATACTATTGTGAGGAAACAAATAGAACTGAATGCAGCAAGGATAATCCTGCTTTTTCAAAACCATCAGTTGAAAGGAACAAAATTGTTGAAATCAGTGAAGATAATGTTAGCCATAAGACAGCATGCATTGCACAGCATTCAGACTAATGCAATGACGGATACCTTTTGAGACCTCATTTGGTTCTTCAACAGTGAGCTAGAGTACAGAAGTACCACCCTGCCCCTCAAAAAGAAATGTATATCTAGAACTTCACAAAGTCTAAAGCACTTTACAACACTGCCAATTATCTGTTCTGAAGAGTGTTCACTATGGTTTACACAATAAATTCTTGAATAATAGACAGAAGCAGCAAAAGGGGAAATTGTTAAGTTCCATAAGAAGCATCTCTGGAGTAAAATCCTCCACACAGCCAAATTCCAGTATATTCACAGTCACGCAATAAAAGAAGTTGATTTCAAGGCAATCATTTGACATTGGAAAATGAAGCTGGAAAAGTATTAATGTGGAACAAAGAAATGACAGAGGAACTCAGCAGGTAATTTGCATCAGTCTTCACAGGGAAAGCAAAAGTAGCATACCAAAACTTAATGAAGTGAGTGTAGTGGCTGTCATTAAGGAAAAGATAATGGGGGAGCCGAATGGGCTGAAGGTAGATAAAACATCTGGACTAAATGGGCTACACCCCAGCATTCTGAAGGAGATAGCTGAGGAGCTTCTGAAGGAATTGATAGTGATCTTTCAGGAATCACTGGAGTAAGGGAGGGTTCCAAAGAACTGCAGAAGAACTTGGACAGATTAGGAGAGTGGGCAAAGAAATGGCAGATGAAAGACAATGTGGGAAAGTGTGAGTTTGGTAGGAAGGCACTTTGGTAGGAAGAATAGAGAAGTAGACTATTTTCTAAATGGGGAAAGACTTTGGAAATTTGAAACACAAAGGGACATTGAAGTTCTATTTTAAGGTTCCCTTAAGGTAACCATGCCAACTGGTAGCTAGGAAGGTAAGTGCAATATTAGCATCCATTTCAAGAGAACTAGAATACAATAACGGAGATTTCTGCTGAGGCTGGATTAGGCTCTGGTGGGACTGCATTTGGAATACTGTGGCCAAGTTTGGGCCCTATATCTTACAAAGGATGTGCTGAACTTGGAGGAAGGGTAAGTACACAAGAATGAATGCTGGGTTGCAGGGTTTATCATTTGAGGAGAGGTGAGGATTTTGGATCTGCATTCAATGGAGTTTAGAAAGTTGAGGGGGAATGCTATTAAATCCTACTAAATACTGAGCGGCCTGGATAGAGTGGACATGGAGAAGCTGGGTCCACTAGTAATAAAGACTATGACCAGGGCAAAACCTCAAAGTGATGGGATGACCCTTTAGATCTGAGATGAGGAGGAAGTTCTTCAGTGAGAGAGCGGTGAATCTGTGGATCTCATTGCTGCAGAAGGCTGTTGAGACCAGCTCATTGAGTGTCTAGAAGACAGAGATAGATTGGTTCTTGATTACTAAATGGATCAAAGGATATGGGGAGAAGGCAGAACAATGGGGTTGAGAAACATATCAGCCATGATCGAACAGTGGAGTAGACTTGATGGGCTGAATGGCCTAATTCTGCTCATTAATCATATGGTCTTATTAATTTATTAAAATACACATAACAAACATTAATATTGCTTAATTTCTCATCCATTTAGCTGATGTATTTTTATGCTCTCAATAATTATCTAGTCAGAGTCATCATAGAGTCACAGAGATGTACAGTCCAACTCGTCCATGCCGACCAGACATCCCAAACAAATCTAGTCCCACCTGCTATTACCCAGCCCATATCCCTCCAAACCCTTCCTATTCATATATCCATCCAAATTCCTTTTAAATGTTGCAATCATATGAGCCTCCACCACTTCCTCTGGCAGCTCATTCCATACAGGTACCACCCTTTACGTGAAAACATTGCCCCGCAGGTCTCTTTTATATCTTTCCCCTCTCACCCTAAACCTCTAGTTCTGGACTCCTCCACCCCGTGGAAGAGACTTTGTCTATTTATCCTATCTATGCCCCTCATAATTTTGTAATCCTCAGCCTCCGACTCTTCAGGGAAAACAGCCCTAGCCTGCCCAGCCTCTCCCTATAGCTCAAATCCTCCAACCCTGGCGACATCCTTGTAAATCTTTTCTGAACCCTTTCAAGTTTCACAACATCTTTCCAAAAAAGGAAGGAGACCAGAATTACACACAATATTCCAACAGTGGTCGAACCAATGTCCTGTATAGCCGCAACATGACCTCCCAACTCCTGTACTCAATACTCTGACCAATAAAGGAAAAGATACCAAACGCCTTCTTCACTATCCTATCTATCTGCAATTCTATTTTCAAGGACCTATGATCCTGCACTCCAAGGTCTCTTTGTTCAGCAACACTCCCTAGGACCTTATATCATTACGTGAATAAATCCTGCTAAAATTTGCTTTCCCAAAATGCAGCACCTCACATTTATCTAAATTAAACACCATCTGCCACTTCTCAGCCCATTGTCCCATCTGATCAAGATCTTGTTGTAATCTGAGGTAATCTTCTTCGCTGTCCACAATACCCCCAATTTTGATGTCATCTGCAAACTTACTAATTATACTTCTTGTGCTCGCATCGAAATCATTTATATAAATGACAAAAAGTATGGACACAACACCGATCCTTGTGGAACTCCAGTGATCACAGGCCTCCTGTCTGAAAAATAACCCTCCACCAGCACCCTCTGTCTTCTACCTTTGAGCCAGTTCTGTATCCAAATGGCTCATTTTCCCTGTATTCCATGAGATCTGACCATGCTAACCAGTCTCCCTTGGGGAAGCTTGTCGAACACATTACTGAAGTCCACATAGCTTACATCTACCACACTCCCCTCATCAATCCTCTTTGTTACTTCTTCAAAAAACTCAATCGAGTTTGTGAGACATGATTTCCCACACACAAAGCCATGTTGACTATCCCTAATCAGTCCTTGCCTTTCCATATACATGTATATCCTGTCCCTCAGGATTCTCTCCAACAATTTGCCCACCACCGAGGTCAGGCTCACTGGTCTGTAGTTCCCTGGTTTGTCCTTACCACTCTTCTTAAACAGTGGCACCACATTAGCCAACCTCCAGTCTTCCGGCACCTCACCTGTGACTATCGATGATACAAATATCTTAGGAAGAGGCCCAGCAATTACTTCCCTAGCTTCCCACAGAATTCTAGGGTACACCTGATCAGGTCCTGGAACTTTATCCACCTTTATGCATTTCAAGACATTCAGCACTTCCTCCTCTGCAATATGGACTTTTTTCAAGATGACGCCATCTATTTCCCTACAGTCTATATCTTCCATGCCCTTTTCCACAGTAAGGACTGATGCAAAATACTCATTTAGTATCTCCCCCATTTGCTGCAGCTCCACACAAAGGCCGCCCTGCTGATCTTTGACAGGCTCTATTCTCTCCCTAGTTACCCTTTTGTCCTGTATTTGTAAAAACTCTTTGGATTCTCCTTAATTCTATTTGCCAAAACTATCTCATGTTCCCTCTTTGCACTCCTGATTTCCCTCTTAAGTATACTCCTACTTCCTTTATACTCTTCTAAGGATTCACTCGATCTATCCTGTCTATACCTGATATATGCTTCCTTCTTTTTCTTAACCAAACCCTCAATTTCTTTAGTCATCCAGCATTCCCTATACCTACCAGCCTTTCCTTTCACCTTGACAAGAATATACTTTCTCTGGATTCTCGTTATCTCATTTTTGAAGGCTTCCCATTTTCTAGCCGTCCCTTTACCTGTAATCATTGCCCCCAATCAGCTAGTGAAGGTTCTTGCCTAATACCATCAAAATTGGCCTTTCTCCAATATAGATATTCAACCTTTAGATCTGATCTATCTTTTTCCATCCCTCTTTTAAAACTAATAGAATTATGGTCACTGGCCCCAAAGTGCTCCCCCACTGACACCTCAGTCACCTGCCCTGCCTTATTTCCCAAGAGTAGGTCAAGTTTTGCACCTTCTCTAGTAGGTACATCCACATACTGAATGAGAACATATTTTTGTACACACTCAACAAATTCTTCTCCATCTGAACCCTTAACACTATGGCAGTCCCAGTCTATGTTTGGAAAGTTAAAATCCCCTACAATAACCACCCTATTATTCTTACAGATAACGGAGATCTCCTTACAAATTTGTTTCTCAATTTCCCTCTGACTATTAGGGGGTCTACAATACAATCCTAATAAGGTGATCATCCCTTTCTTATTTCTCAGTTCAATCCAAATAATTTCCTTGGATGTATTTCCGGGAATATCCTCCCTCAGTACAGCTGTAATGCTATCCGTTATCAAAAACGCCACTCCCCCTCCTCTCTTGCCTCCCTTTCAGTCCTTCCTGTAGCATTTGTATCCTGGAACATTAAGCTGCCAGTCCTGTTCATCCCTGAGCCATGTTTCTGTAATTGCTGATATCCCAGTCCCATGTTCCTAACCATGCCCTGAGTTCATCTGCCCTCCCTGTTAGGCCTCTTGCATTGAATAAATGCAGTTTAATTTATCAGTCCTACCTTGTTCTCTGCTTTGTCCCTGCCTGCCCTGACTATTTGACTGGCTTTTTTTCTCAGCTGTACCAGTCTCAGATTGATCTTTTTCCTCACTATCTCCCTGGGTTCCACCCCCCCACATCTTTATAGTTTAAATCTTCCTTAGCAGATCTAGCAAATCTCCCTGCCAGTATATTAGTTCCCTTCCAATTCAAGTGATCCGATCTTCTTGTACAAATCACTTCTATCCAGAATAGATTCCAATGATCCAAAAACGTGAATCCTTCTCCACACACCAGCTCCTCAGTCAAGCATTCATCTGCTCTATCCTCCTATTCCTACCCTCACTAGCTCACAGCACCAGGAGTAATTCAGATATTACTACTCTCGAGGATCTCCTTTTTAAATTCCTGCCCAACTGTCTATATTCTCCCTTCAGAATCTCATCCTTTTCCCTTCCTATGTTGTTGATTCCAATGTGTACAATGACCTCCTGCTGGTCTTTCTCCCCCTTTTACCCCCTCTCTGAGACATCCTTGATCCTGGCACCAGGGAAGCTACACACCATTCTGATTCTTCACTGCTGACTACAGAAATGTCTATCTGTGTCTCGGACCAGAGAGTCCCCTAACACAATTGATATCTTGGAACTCAACATTGCATTAGAGCCTATCTCGATATCAGAAACCTGGCTGTTCGTGCTACATTCCCCTGAGAATCCATCACCCCTACCTTTTCCAAAACAACGTACTTGTTTGAAGTGGGGATAGCCACAGAAGACTCCTGCACTACCTGCTACCTCTCTTACCTTTCCTGGAGTTAACCCATCTACCAAACTGTATCTACAACTCTTTTTCCCTTCCTACAACTGCCATCCATCACATCCCCTTGCTCTTGTAAATTCAAAATATATTGTAACAGAAAATCTAAAAATCATAGGATGACTGCCAAATTCAAAAAACAGATTGTGGATTTCTTATACTCAATGCACTTAATGTTTTGACGGCAATTCCCCAACCCATCATAGGCCTCGCTCTTGCAATTCACCAGGGAAAGTAAAAAAAATTATTGCTATATAAGGTTTTTAAAGGGGTGTGACCTGTCAAATCTTTGTTGGTGCTTGACAAATGTAAATAGATTTTTTTAGTGAGATCACTGACTATATTGATGAAGGAAAAGCACTAACTTTGACATAAGTGCATTTTCAGAAGGAGTTCAAAATGTTTTCTCACAGGAAGGTTGTAACGAAAAAAACAGCTGTGTTGTGGATCAGGAAACGTAACAGCATGAATAGAAAGTTGATAGATGAACAGGAAACAATGGGTTAAGGTTAGAGCAAGCTAATAAAAAAGTTTCTGGAGAAGTCTACTGGGCCTGAATATTGCAAGAGTTAGAATCAACAACCTCATAGTGAAGGTACCCCTGGGTAGTATCAAACATAATATAATCGAATTTCAAATTCAGTTTGTGTGAGAGTAAAGCAGGTCCAAGACTAATATTTTAAACTAAAATAAATGCCATTTGACCACATAAAACATGGGAGACAAAGAAAGAAACTACACATGAGCCAGCTTGCTATCCATCAAAGGGCACTGAGAAAAACTCATTTAATTAATCAGAGTCAACATGATTTTGTAAAAGAAAAATCATGTTTAATGAACATGTTGGTGTTATTTGAGGAAATAATGTACTGTACACAGAGGGGAACCATTGGATGTACTGTACTCAAATTTCCAGAGAAATTTGATAAGTGTTTACATCAAAGATTATTGTTGAAATTTCATAGTGTAAAGATGAACATATGAGCACGGATATAAGATTTACTGGCTAACAGGAAATGGATAGTAGTCATAAATGGGCAATCTTCTGATAAGCAAGATGAAATGTGTGATGTGCCTTTGGAATCAGTGCTGGAGCCTTTACAATTTATATAAGTGATTTGGATAAAGAGACAGATGGTATGGTTGCTAAATTGGTTGATGACACAAAGATAGGTCAGAAAGTAAGTAGTGAAAAGGACATAAGTTGGCTTCAAAAGGATATAAATTGATTAGCAGTTGCGCTATGAACCTCATGACTGACTTATTTAGTCTCTAATGAATAT
The DNA here is from genome assembly GCF_004010195.1 of Chiloscyllium plagiosum. NCBI lineage: Eukaryota > Metazoa > Chordata > Chondrichthyes > Orectolobiformes > Hemiscylliidae > Chiloscyllium > Chiloscyllium plagiosum. The sequence continues at coordinate 36,548,353 of NC_057716.1, read as the reverse complement.
GATACAACATTTCATCCCAAAGATATTGATTTTCACTCACAATTCCTCCTTTTACTTTTTTCCTGTATCTATTCCATATTAAGATTAGATTACTTAGTGTGGAAACAGGTCCTTGAGCTCAACAAGTCCACACCGACCCTCTGAAGAGCAACCCACCCAGACCCATTCCCCTACATTTACCCCTTCACCTGACACGATGGGCAATTTAGCATGGCCTATTCACCTGACCTGCACACCTTTGGACTGTGGGAGGAAACCGGAGCACCCAGAGGAAACCCACACAGTCCCGGGGAGAATGTGCAAACTCCACATAGACAGTTGCCCGAGGCGGGAATTGAACCCAGGTCTCTGGTGCTGTGAGGCAGCAGTGCTAACCACTGTGCCACCGTGCCACCCATATTCTGATTAAGAATGATTAACACTGCTTTCAGGAAGTGAATTGAGGACTATGCCCTTAAATTTGCTCGTTTTGGTTATTTGAAAATGTACCCTGTGCATTGGTTCCTCAGATTAATATTATTCAAACTGCCTGCCTTATCCTGTCCACTGATTTGATTCAAGTTTTCATAGATCCAATGTTCTGTGCCTGGAATAGGCAACTTTATGATTTAAATGCAAGGAACTTGCAAGGTACATGAGTTACTATCGTATCAGGAGAACTGTAAAACCACCAAATATAAAAGCATGTTTGGTTGCAAAGGATGACATATGACAGCAGGATTGAGAACAGTCTTGGTCTACAATGCTACAGGGTCTCCAGGCTAACATGAAAATACCAATGGCATTTCATCTCATCAACATTAACCATTCTAGTAACAGTGAAAGTAGATGAAATAATGTTAGAATGATGACATTTCAGCATTAAACCATCTGCACATTACAATAATTACTTCCTTATGCTTAGATTAATATTTTAGTAGCCAAATCGTATTCATATTTTGAATGACTGTCTGAGTTTATCCCACATTCTCAGTGTATGTTTCTGACTTCCAGCTGTTTTGCCTCCTTCATGTGCACTCTGCCTGAAGACAGCTCTTTGGATATTGTCTCCTGATATTTCAGCCTGAACTGTTTCCCTTGGCAGTTTTTGTCAGTGGTGATTTGCCATTGCTTTCCACTCTCAGGGGCAGGACAGAGGCAGATCCCAAGGCTACCTCTGTCAGGGTCTGGTAACCATTCCTCAGAACTGATGGCAGTCAGGTTTACATGCAGAAGAGAGGGTGGGGAGAGGGGCAAGGAGCAAATGATAGGTAGGGGTCGAGCCCAAAGAGAGAGAAGAATGGTTGGACAGATAAAGGAGTTCATAATGATCTGGCTGTGAGGATGAATAGCTGTTAATGGAGACTGTTAATGGCTGACAATGAGTAGTGTATGATGACAGACTATATGATAACAAGACTTCTCAGGAATGTTATATAATGGCAGGACCAAAAGAGGTGACAAACATTGGATGGCCTTGGATCATATTATAAATATTTCAGGGAGATTTAATTGGGAAACATTAGATTTTAGTGTGAATTTTTCAAGAATGTCTGCCTTTATATCCACAGTTTACAGTCTTGTGATATTCAGTGCACTTGGTGAGGGACATGCTCAGAGCTGTTGTCCTGTCCTGTACTTTAAAAAGGAGGGGGAGAGGAGGTAAGGCAAGTCAAATGGTGGTTCGATGAAACCATCCTTATGATTTTGATTTTTAAAAATGCTCGAAATGATCAGATGGGTGAGGGAGTTGAGGAGTCCCATAGGTTTGTGAACTTGATTCAGAATGAGTTATGAGGAGGAGAATCCAGGGAATTTAATTTCTCCACAGGTGAAGATGTGAAACATTGTAAACGTCTGTTATTAGGGTCCGAGCCCACTACCGTAGATAGAGGAATTAATAGTACAACTGGGTAAACGAAAGGGACTTTAACTGGGCCTAAGGTCGAGAGACATGACTTCCCTAGGGGTGTATAAATGTTGTGCTGGATGGACTAGACATCAATAATGATCATAAGGCAACAGGAATGAATGCAGTGAAAACATTGAGATCTCCAATCTATCACACGGGGACCATGATAAGGAATTGTAAATCTGTATGATTAACTGTTCTTTTTTAAAGAAAATATGAATAATTGTAAAAAAAGTCAGTCAGGTCTACTTTTGCTATTCAAGGCCTGGTGTGCGTAGTAAGGGGTTAGGATATGGGGGAGTTCTGTCCCAAACTTATTGAACTCGCTGTTGAATCCGGAGGGCTGCAGGGTCCCCAAGCGGAAAATGAAGTGTTGTTCTCCCATGTGCTGAGCTTTACTGAAACAGTGCAGCAAGTCTGAGACAGAAATGTTGGTCAGGGAACAGGGTGGTGTGTTAAAATGGAAGGAAACTGGAAGCTCAGGGTCATTTTTGCAGGCAGAATGTAGATGTTCTGCGAAGTGGTCACGTAGTCCACACTTTGTTTCCCCAATATAAAGGAGACCACATTGTCAGCAGCGAGTGCAGTAGACTAGACTGTGAAAAGTGCAGGTAAAGCATTGCTTCACCTGGAATGTGTGTTTGGGCCGTTGGATAATGAGGAGGAAGGAGATAAATGGGCACCTTCGGTGGTTGCTGGGGAAGGTGCTATGGAGGGTGTTGTGGGTGAAGGAAGATTGGACCAGGGTTCCCTGCAGGAAACGGTCCCCGCAGAAGGCAGAGAAGGAAGGGGAGGGGAATATGTCTGGTGATGATTATGAACTTACTCATAGAAAATGATTAACCTCTTTCATAGATTTCATAAAACACAGTGTTATGCTTTGTGTAAAGAAGACATCCAGCCAGATTACTTGCATTTTACACAATATTTGAATGCAGGAACTATATATAAATATTGTGAACTGTGTATGTAAATGAACCAGAGATCAGGACGACACCACATAACCAGTAGCCATGAGGACTCCAAGCAGAAGCATGCTAGAACAAGAATGTGAATGTAAGTTGCTCTGTAACAGCATGTTGGCAGCTTGTCTGTTTATTAAAGCTATTTTAGATTTTCAAGTGCATTAAATCTATAGAACATAACAGCGCAGTAGAGCCATTCAGCTCTTAATGTTGTGTTGACCTGTAAAGCCAATCTGAAGCCCATCTAACATACACTATTACATTTTCATCCATGCGTCTACTCAATAACGATTTAAATGCCCTTAAAGTTGGTGAGTCTACTACTATTGCAGGCAGGGCATTCCACACCCCTACTACTTTCTGAGTAAAGAACCTACCTCTGACATCTGTCCTATATCTATCACCCCTCAATTTAAAGCTATGTCCCCTCATGCAAGCCATCACTATCCGAAGAAAAAGATTCTCACTGTCCACCCTAACTAACCCTCTGATTATCTTATATGTCTCAATTAAGTCACCCCCTTCTTCTCTCTAAACAGCCTCAAGTTCCTCAGCCTCCCCTCAAAAGACCTTCCCTCCATACCAGGCAACATCCTAGTAAATCTCTTCTGAACCCTTTCCAAAGCTTCTACATCCTTCCTATAATGCGGTGACCAGAACAATACACAATACTCCAAGTGTGGCTGCACCAGAGATTTGTACAGCTGCAGCATGACCTCATGGCACTGAAACTCAATCCCTGTACCAATAAAAACTAACACACCGTATGCCTTCTTAACAACCCTATCATCCTGGGTGGCAACTTTCAGAGATCTTTATAGATGGACACCAAAATCTGTCTGTTCATCTATACTACCAAGAATCTTACCATTAGCCTGGTATTCTCTATTCCTGTTATTCCTATCAAAGTGAATCACCTCACACTTTTCCACATTAAACCTCATTTGCCACCTCTCAGCCCAGCTCTGCAGCTTATCTATGTCCCTCTGTAATCTACAACATTGTTTAGCACTATCCACAACTCTACCAACCTTAGTATCATCTGCAAACTTACTAACTCATCCTTCTACGCCCTCATCCAGGTCATTTATGAAAATGACAAACAGCAGTGGACCTAAAACTGATCCTCGTGGTACACTACTAGTAAGTGAACATTTCCCACCAATTACCACCCCTGTCTTCTTTCTGTTAGCCGATTTCTGATCCAAAATGCTAAATCACCCTCAATCCCATGCCTCCATATTTTGTGCAATAGCCTACCATGCCTTACTGAAATCCATGTACACCACCTCAACTGCTTTACCCTCATCCACCTGTTTGGACACCTTCTCAAAGAATTCAATAAGGTTTGTGAGGCATGACCTACCCTTCACAAAAATGGTATTTAATTACCAGTTCAGCATGACAGAAGTAATTCTATGTGAACGGATGAAACACAAAAATATATCAGGAACTGACATAGATATGTTCTATTTCAAACAAAAAAAAGTTAAATTCATTGTATTTAGTTATTGGACATCCTGATTAATCATGTTTCTTGATACATGAAAAGCAGCATCTTCTCAGGTTTTGAAGCATGTGGGCATTGGTGAGCAAGTTGGAAAAATCATATGAGATCAGCAGTGAGGAACTTGCTGCCATCAAGAACGAAAATTCTCATTTCCAAACCATGGTGAAGATGAGATTCTTCCTCCTGAGCAGCAAGAGACCTATTTGCATGCATTAATATTCTCATTATCGTCATCTTGCTTCAATTATATAGTTTTCTCTCATCCATTTAATGTAGACTAGACAACAACAATTTCTAAAATGAAAGTCAAAGTAGAAACTCGCTTGCCACTTGCTTCTTTGGATATCCAACAGCCACCAACATCTCCATGGATAGTGGCCACATGCACTCGCTGTCCAGTGGGTCCTCCAGGTCCCCATCATTAAAATGGTGTCAATTATCTTCTGCCCAACATATCTGGGACAAATAAAGCTAATCATGCAGGGTAACTGTGTGCTGCCAAAGCCTGACCAAAGCTGGACTTCAAAGATGGCACTTGCAGCAGGAATGCCAGGATATCCCAGCAGTGACCAATACTTCTGCCTGTGGTGGTGAGGAGAATACAGTGTTTGGTGTGCCATAGGAACATGGATTCAAAAGTTATGAGGTGAGTTTGGGAAGTTAGCTCAAGAAAACTCTCAGAGAGAAATCGCCCATGAATATCACCAAAAAAACACTTAGCTGATTTCTGGTAACAATCAGTCTAGAGTTAACTACGGGTGAAGGAAACTGTTTGGTCCAGCCTTATCCATTGAAGCACAGAGGCCAGAACCGTATAGACGTCTTAGCAATGTAGGCTATGGTGTGATCTGTAGCTAAATTGGGCGAGTCTGGCAAGGGAGGCTGTTGATGTGAGCACTGGAGCAAAGCACACCAATGCAAATTTGAGTGTTTCATCAGCAGATGAATTGAGGCATGGGCAGCAACTGGCAGTGCTATAGAGGTAAAAACAGGCAATTCTGGCAAACGGGCAGAAATTGTCCTGGGAGAGTAATGCAGTTCAGTTGTTCAGTGTGTTGTGATGTAATACACTCCGCTTGCCTGAACAAATGCAGCTCAAACAACACTCTAGAAGCTAAATACCAATCAGGACACACCAGCCTATTCGATTGACACCACAACCATAAACAAATATTTATTCCTTCTGCTAACAGTCCTTCTGACATTCAGTAGCAGTTCTGTGTACTATCCACAAGTTGCACTACAGAGATTACCAAGACTCCTTAGACAGCACCTTCTAAATCCACAAATACTACCATTTAGATGAACAAAGGCAGCAGACACATGGGAACACCATCACCTGCCAGTTCCCCTCCAAGTCACTCACTATCCTGACTGGGGATTGTGTTGCTTTCCTTCACTGTCTTTGTGTCAAAATCCTGGAATTTCTTTCCTTACATCATTGTGGGTTTAATCGCAGGAATTGCGGAGGTTCAAGAAGGCAGCTCACTACCACCTTCTCAAGGGCAACTAGGATCGCAGTAAATCCTGGCCCAGCCAGCACCACCCACATTGCATGAATGAAAATAAGTAAAAATTCTCCCTTAACCAACATCACAAAAACTGATTATCTGGTCATTATAATACTGCTGCTTGTGATACATTTTCTGTTCCCAATTTTCTGCCCTGTTCCATGCATTACAGTGATGTCAGTAACTGTTTGGCTGACATATCTGAAAAGTACTATTTAATTCCAAGCCTTTCTTTCTTTAAAGAGGGTTGTAATTCCATGTAAAATAGCAACTGTAAGCCAATACATGAATACTGATGTTAACCCCAGCAAGATGACTACACTACTGACTAATCCTCCAATGAAAAATCAAATGTAAGTTGACATGGAGGCAATAACTCTAATAAGGCAATTATTTTTCATGAAATCATTCAGGAAATTGTTTGAGCACTATAATGAAGTCTGATTTTTTTATTAAAGTAGTCGACAAATATTAATGCATCAGATGACAAGAATCAGAGACAAAAAATATCTTAAAGTTACAGTCACAATTTTTTCACCCGACTTTGCATGTTAAAAAGGAGCAAGTCTATTCAAGGCTAATCAAAGAGATTAATGAAAACTGGAATCGCTACAGAGTATCAGAGGTGTGTGGCATTTCCTATTGTAAGCCTTCCATTTAAAACTCGATTTTAACAAGGTAGTTTTTACGGTTCTAATGGCACAAAATAAAGTCAGTAGTATTGTATATTCTGCATTTTGTAGACCCAGACACCATAGTTTGCCAATCTGCAACAATACTTCATGAGAACAAATGGATTAATATCAACAAAATTGTGCATAAACAAGGCTTGGGATACCATTAAAGATTCTGATTGATAGTGAAGGGAAATTTGCTGATGGCAATTTCAGAAATACGTTTGAAAATGTAAACATAAAGATCATATTACCACAGCTGAACATTTGTTTAGCAATGTACTCTGTGATAGGAGTCAGGTCAGGATTGAAAGTTAATGTAAAGAATGAAGTTCACAGAATGGCAGAGGGGTTGAAAATGTGGAAAATAATAAAGAAAAGAAAACTGGTGGTAGATCTAGAAGTGACTACTATGTTAGAAAACAATCTACTATGTTAGAAAGAGTTTTTGTCATTACAAGATGATGAATTCATAGAGTTTGCAACAGACAGAAAAGTGCAATTAGAGGCCATAAAATAAATACAGTATCCATGAAACAGAAATCATAAACTAAGAATGAAACTAAGGAAAAAAAAACGTTGTCATTGAAAATAGCTTATTCTGACATTTCAGATGAAGGTCAAATGTCTTTTTCAAATGAATTTCTTTATACCAAGAAACTTCTTCTAGCTGATATTTATAAGGCTAAAATGAATTTAGTTACTAAGGGTTTTGAAGAGGGTTTTATGATACAGATGTTAGAGTGGGCTCTCCCACAGCCGGAAGAGTAATCTAGAAAACACTTAGTTCTTCTTGGCATTTTTTTTTGGGAGAGGAGATCAATCACCATAAAAGCTTGGAGGGTGATGTGTTTTAGAAGGTTTTTTTTTCTTAAAAGTGTCTGACCAAAGAGACAGCAACTGCAAAAGAAAATCTATGGAAATTGAACAAATGTGTTTGTAGCCTTAATGATGCTTTCAGGATGTGACATTTTTCAGAGAGATTGGTTTCATTAAAAATTAGATGTTGTCAACTAAAAGTAGGTTCTGCAATGATTCATTGGCATAATGAGAGCAAGCTTTCAGGCATCTTTATTAAGCTTGTTAATGATTCTTTTAGGGTAGCATTGTGGAATGTGAGAAATGAGTTATTAATCTGATGAGTGGAGTTTAAAATTGTAAGTCAAGCTTATGGGGCTTTTAAATGTATTGATTTATATATTTAGAAGAGTAATTGTGGATTACATTCAAATGATCAGTTCTATTTAGAAAGTTTTATTCTCATCTCAATTACTCATGCCAGATTTTTCATCTTCTGCCATAGAACTAACTGCACATTGAGAAACCAGATACCAATCTGGAGTATCTCAGATGTGGGTGCCCACACACATACTGTCCCTGAGGTAGCTTGCTTTTTAACTCTAAGTAATGCTCTTCAATTCCTTTTCTAATACTGTTTTTAAAACACATGCATACAGTAAATGACCGTGGTGTAGTGCCTAAGATTTCTCACTTCACGTGCTAATTCTGGTGAATTCTTTCTGGCTAATGTCACCATTATGATGGCTTTTTTCCCAAAAGAACCAGGCAAAATCAGCAATTCAGAACTTGTTAAACTATTTAAGCAGCCAGATGAACAGTGTTTATGGATCTATTCTAATTTTGCAGAGAAAGCACCAGGCCCATGGGTGCACCAAAGCCCTAGTAAGTTTTTAAAGGCAGCTTCAAAGTTGCAGTGGATGTCATTGCTGCATTTTGCAGTTGTGGAACCTGGTGGTTTGCCTTAACAGAGAGGCTGGCTCAGTGCATCAAGAACAATTGGCATTAAGGAGGTATAGTGAATGTTCCAGACATTCGGCTTGATTTTCTATTGTGCGACGTGGCACCTGATATGGTTAATATGAGGGTAAAGTCGAGAGTGTGGTGCTGAAATAGCAGAGCAGACCAGGCAGCATTCGAAAAGTAGGAGAATCAATGTTTTGGGCATAAGCTCTTCATTAGGAACGTCGATTCTGCTGCTCCTCGCATGCTGCCTGACCTACAGTGCTTTTCCAGCACCACATTCTTAACTCTGATCTCCAGCATCTGCAGTCTTCATTTCTCCTCAATATGAGGATAGTTGAGCAGCTAGTGAAGCAGAAGAAACTAGCAGAATATCCTTAATATCAAGAGTGCCCTAGTGCCAAGAGTATTGTAAAAGTCAAAAATGTGCTAAAATCAGCAAAATGGTGATACTAGCACCAATGCAACAATCCTACTCTATGCTCTCTGCAAGATTTTTACAAAATGCAATTTATTCAAAAACTTCTGTGCCTGCTATCTGAACTCAAGGCATCGTGAACAGAAAGTGCATTATTGCAAGTATCTGATTCTTTAATACATATGTATTGGAAGTAAATCTTTTAGTTTTATGATTATATCTTGCATTTTGGAAGTTAAAGCGTTAAATATAAGCATTTACTTGAAAAACGATGAGCAGCTCTGAAGTAAGTGCAATTCAAAAAGACTTGGCGTACTTCCAGTTCGATGTGTTTGTTTTATAACATCAGTCTTAGAAGGAAAAGGATTTGAACCACCAATATCACATCTCCTGGTAGAGAACACTCTACTCAGGACATTCAAGAGGAGGCTGGTCCGTCCATCGCCATCCAACCTGCACCACCCCATCCAGCTCTTAGAAGTTCATGTCAACGATGGTCCTGTTGCATCCAGCAAGAAAGCCCTGGGATGTCTGGTCCTTCCAGACTTAACCACGCCTGGAATTGCCAACCAAGTGGTTGATAGTCTCCACTGCCAAACAGGCTTCCTCCATCCCAGTTGCAGAACCATGGAGAAGATTAAAATATGGTTGGAGTAAGAGGTAGAATTGAGGGCACCTTGGTAGCACAGGATACAATGTACTGAACATTATTTCTTACTTTCTAATAATGACCTGGTTTTCACATTACATCTGCTTGCTTGTCTTTCTATGTAGTCTCAAATGTAACAGTTTGAGCTGATGTAAAAATATGTAGCTACCCAGGATGTACCACTGATTGATGTTTCTATTGAGAGCTTACTGCAGCATCTGGAAGCAAGAAGGACAATGTGTTCATAGTTCATTGGGTCCCGCCAATATCATTGCCGTTAATCTGACAATATTCCTATTCTTTCACTGGCTGATGTGCCCAGAAGTGTTGTGAATGAGCTGTTCAGTAATGTTAAGGGAAGGGTGGTGCACACCAACAAGGGGGCTAATGCATTGTGATGCCCAGGGATTAGGGATAACTGCAAGTTTGTGTCCTGTACAGTACATGGTCTGTGTGTAATTCTGTTTCCATTTAAAGCCTTTCACATTGATGGGTCTTGCAGCCGTTCCCTCCCAAGTCATATACTCAGAGTCATAGGGTCATACAGCATAGAAACAGGTCCGTTGGCCCAACTCATCCATGTTGACCAGGTTTCCTAAATTAAACTAGTCCCATTTCTACCACTTCCTCTGGCAGCTCATTACATATACTTCACCCTGTGTGAGAAAATGTTGCTCCTCAGGTCTCTTTTAAATCTTTCCCCTCTCCCCTTAAAACTATGCTCTCTAGTTTGAGACTCCCCTACTCTGGAGAAAAAACCTTGGGCATTCACCTTGTTCATGCTCATGATTTTATAAATCTCGATAAGGTCTCCTATTTTCCTTTAACTATCTAGCCTCTCCTTATTACTCAAACCTTCCAATCTCGGTAACATCCTTGTAATTTTATTTGCACCCTTTCCAGTCTAATAACATTTTTCTTATAGCAGGGTGACCTTCCACTAAGAGTATGTTGGATGCCATTTTCTTGCTTAGTGCATATTTCAAAGGTGACAGCGAGAATTCTGAATTGAGTGATTTGTAGCCTCTGCCTCTAAGTGTTAGTAAGCCTCCAAACATCCAAAATCCCTTCTTGAGAAACTCACTTCGTTGCTTAGCAAAAACATTCAAGCTGTAGCGAGATGCTTCCAATGTTGAGATGGATTTTGCCAGACTTTTTATCAGATTCTACCACACATTTCACCATAGCTCACGTTCCTCAGTATAAGATTCCACTCTAGAACTCCACTTGTAGCATAAAGCAATTCGAAGTCAGAGTTTCAATTACTGGATTAGAAAATAATTTATATTGATATGGCATGACTGATTTTACCATTCTAGAAGAAATAAAATTAAATCAATTATGCTATTCATTCCAAAGTGTACAAAATAATGAGAGGAATAGATAGAGTCAATAGCCAGAGACTTTTCCCCAGGGCAGGATTGACTGGTACGAGAAGCCATAATTTGAAGATATTAGGAGGAAGGTATAAAGGAGACATCAGAGGTAGGTTCTTTACGCAGACAGTTGTGAATGCATGGAATGCATTGCCAGTTGTAGTGGTGGAAGCAGAGTCATTGGGGACATTTAAGTGACTGCTGGACATGCACATGGATAGCAGTGAGTCAAGGGGTGCGTTAGTTAAGTTACTATATTTTACATTAGGATTAAGTCTCGGCACAACATCGTGGGCCTAAGGGCCCAGTCTATGCTGTATTTTTCTATGTTCTATAAACCTTAGCATTTCAAGAATGCACCTTCAAAATTCATAATAAATTGACAAGCTTAATAAAAAAATGAAATGTTACAATTTATTGTTTAAAGGTGACAGCCTGTACTTAAATTATCAAATTGTATGTTTCTGCATACTGTCCTATATTTTAGTTATAGCCTAAATGACCATAAAAGGTACAAAATACAAAAATATGAATAGATCTGTTGACTTTTACTTATTTGGTTTAAACTACATTACTATTCCTCTAACTTATGTTGTTCTTATCCACGATATATACTAATAAGTGAATAATGAAAATGAGAAAGGTTTATCAACTGCTAGTTCATTTCTACCATCTGCTTATTGAACATTTTCTCATTGAAACAGTAACTTCCTCAACATGGAATTCATTCAACATGTGCAATATCAGTTAGGTTAGCTATTGATTTACAAATCTAAAAATCAATAGCTTGTCTTAATTCTGATACAGTACTGCCATTTGTGATTGATGCTGCTTTACTGAACTTAGCAGAAATCACTGAACAACTGTCAATCTTGTTCAGCATACTTTGAACCACTGCTAGCTGTCTTCACTCTTCACTTGTGAAACATCTTTATCTGAACCTTGTTAGAACAGCACATCTCTCATCAGCCATATGAGCTGTCAGAGTCACCCTGTCATATCTGTTTTCAAGAATCACTATGGCAACCCTCAGTGAATGCGGGCTATGTGAGCCATTAGCAATCCTAGATCATTTATGATCATCCTTTATATTCAAGAACAGCTGATCTATTCACAAACAAACATGAAGAAATGAATCATTCCTCATAGAGAAATGAGTTAGCTTTGGTAAGGACGCTTGTTGCTATAACTTAAGACTGGCATGGATCTGTGAAAGACAGTGAAATACAAATGATATTTGCTAGCAGCTTTGTCTGCCACAATGACATTCACTAGGTTGTTAGGATTGTGATTGACAAATTCAACAAAGGCAAATGTAACTTGAAATTGCTGAGTGCTTGCATAGCAGACAAAAGTTATGGGGAAGCTAGCATTTTGGAGTTAGATTATTGCTTAGATGATATGACTAACATTTACCTGCAGGTGAATACAGATGTCCCAAGAACATTTCCTATGTAGAGCATGATTTCCTTCCTTTTAGTCTGTGAAAACACCAAAGCTATTTAAGTGAGTGGCCTGGGCATTATTGCCCTGGAAATTTATTTTAATTTTTCACTTAATAAACACAATGACGCAAACCAACTGCTCCCAAACTTCTTCAGTTTCCTTCAAAGGTTAGAAGCATGGAAACAATCCTGCCGAGGGGCAATGTCTCATTAAATTATCATTACATCCCTTCAACAATTCAGTGCCTGATTTCACCAAATTTTCTATTTTTTCAGTTTTTCAGCATCAGCAATATTTTGATTTTGTGATGTATAGATTATTTGCAAAGGATAAAAATGTACATATTCGACTCCGCTTGCATTTCTAATTGATGGACTTTATAAAACCAATTCTAGCATATAAAACTTTTACAAAAGATAATGGGCGGAAGCTTTCTGAAATATATTGGAACAGATTTTTAATGTCTGCCAAACTAATCGAGGCTTACTGGAATACGTCTACATGTAAAACAAAAATCATAGATCTGCTGGCAGCTTAATAAGAAACAAACAGTGTCTTACCTTATATGATAGCCCTCTCAGGTTCGAATGTTCGAGATTCAAGCTTCAGTCAAGAGATCTGAGCATATAATTTATACTGACATTTCAATGCAGTGGTGACAGATTTATGCATTGTTGGAAGTGTTAGCCCCCACTCGACACATTACATCTAGGTTTTGTCAACCTGGTATTCCACAAGATGTGGATGCAACCTGTGGGTGTCTTTTTATTGTAATCAACACAAAGATAGTTGGTGGCACATTTCTGGATCATCAGAAAATGGGGGAGATACTAAACAAGTATTTTGCATCAGCCCTTACTGTGGAAAAGGGGATTGAAGATATAGAATGCAGGGAAAAAGATAACGTCATCTTGAAAAAAGTCCATATTACAGAGGAGGAAATGCTGGACGTCTTGAAATGTATAAAGGTGGATAAAGCTCCAGGACCTGATCAGGTGTACCCTAGAACTCTGTGGGAAGCTAGGGAAGTGATTGCTGGACGTCTTGCTGAGATATTTGTATCACTGATAGTCAAAAGTGAGGTGCCGGAAGACTGGAGGGTGGCTAATGTGGTGCCACTGTTTAAGAAGGGTGGTAAGGACAAGCCAGGGAACTACAGACCAGTGACCCTGACCTCGGTGGTGGGCAAGTTGTTGTAGGGAATCCTGAGGGACAGGTTGTACATGTATTTGGAAAGACAAGAACTGATTAGGGATAGTCAACATGGCTTTGTGCGTGGGAAATCATGTCTCACAAACTTGATTGAGTTTTTTGAAGAAGTAACAAAGAGGTCTGATGAGGGCAGAATGGTTGATGTGATCTATATGGACTTTAATAAGGCGTTCGACAAGGTTCCCCAAGGGAGACTGATTAGCAAGGTTAGATCTCATGGAATACAGGGAAAAGGAGTCATTTGGATACAGAACTGGCTCAAAGGTAGAAGACAGAGGATGGTAATGGAGGGTTATTTTTCAGACTGGAGGCCTGTGACCAGTGGAGTGCCACAAGGATCGGTATTGTGTCCACTATTTTTCATCATTTATATAAATGATTTGGATGCGAGCATAAGAGGTATAGTTAGTAAGTTTGCAAACGACATCAAAATTGGAGGTGTAGTGGACTGCGAAGAAGGTTACCTCAGATTACAACAAGATCTTGATCAGATGGGACAATGGGCTGAGAAGTGGCAGATGGTGTATAATTTACATAAATGTGAGGTGCTGCATTGTGGGAAAGCAAATCTTAGCAGGATTTATACACTTAATTGTAAGGTCCTAGGGAGTGTTGCTGAACAAAGAGACCTTGGAGTGCAAGATCATAGGTCCTTGAAAGTAGAGTTGCAGGTAGATAGCATAGTGAAGAAAGCGTTTGGTATGTTTTCCTTTATTGGTCAGAGTGCTGAGTACAGGAGTTGAGAGGTCATGTTGTGGCTATACAGGACAGTGGTTCAACCACTGTTGGAATATTGTGTGTAATTCTGGTCTCCTTCCTATCGGAAAGATGTTGTGAAACTTGAAAGGGTTCAGAAAAGATTTACAAGGATGTTGCCAGGGTTGGAGGATTTGAGCTATTGGGAGAGGCTGAACAGGCTGGGGCTGTTTTCCCTGGAGAGTCGGAGGCTGAGGGGTGACCTTATAGAGGTTTACAAAATTATGAGGGGCATGGATAGGATAAATAGACAAAGTCTTTTCCCTGGGGTGGGGGAGTCCAGAACTAGAAGGCATAGGTTTAGGTTGAGAGGGGATAGATATAAAAGAGACCTAAGGGGCAACTTTTTCACGCAGAGCACCCTCTGTGTATATAGAATGAGCTGCCAGAGGAAATGGTGGAGGCTGCTACAATTGCAACATTTAAGAGGCATTTGGATGGGTATATGAATAGGAAGGATTTGGAGGGATATGGGCCAGGTGCTGGCAGGTGGGACGAGATTGAATTGGGATATCTGGTCAGCATGCACGGGTTGGACTGAAGGGTCTGTTTCCATGTTGTACATCTCTGTGACTCTATGATCATGAACACATGTTTACTATCTACCATGTTGGAAGCTTTGGCACATATATAAAGCCAATGAAATGACCATTATGATTAAGATTCCAGGTCTATGGCTGGAATTGAAATTTTGAATGAAAAGTTAATTGAGAACTTCAACACAGCTTGTAATATGTTGCTTACTTAAAGTTAATTATAAAGCTCCAGAAATTTTTGTTTGTATATAAATAAGTGATAGGTTTGCATTTCCATTCTACTTTTCATTGCATTGATCAAAAAAGTAATGCTACACTGATTGTTCACCTGGTTTTAACTACTTTGGAATTCTGCAACTACATGTCATTTATTCCTGTTGCCATTTTCCAGCATAAGGCAACATGGCATTTGTATTCTGTATTCCTAAGTAAGTCAGGGTAGTGTTAGAATCCAATTACACAACATTCGAGAGGAATATCTCTTGGCACAAATAAATCTGCAAAATTGACCTGTCTTGCACACGTCTCACATTTTGCTTCTGAATATGTGGAAAATTAAGTGAGCTATAAGCATTCAGAAAATTGTATCATATAAGTGGCAGCATGTTTAAAAATTAACAGGACTCTGATAGACTTTAAACCCTTACATTTTTCTGAATTTCAATGTTTCACAGAATTATTTTGAGCACAGTCCCCAGTGGGCACATTCTCAATCTAACATCATTATAAGTATCATATTGTGCCAGCTTGTAATCTGATTATCAACAGCAATGAAGTGCTCTGTGCCTTGTTTCTGACCATGTCAAAATCTTTGTCACTTATACTGGGCCCTTGAAATTGGTGGCTAAGATTCTGATCATAAATAAGTTGCAGCTTCATTAGCCCTTGAAAATTAGACCTGCCCATGAAGCAAGCTAAACAGTGGTCCTTAAAGGGACTACTTCAGATTGTACAGAAAATATTTAAAATTATGGTGTCTGGAGCAACTTTAAAAACACAGGAAATTGGAGTTGGCTTAGGGTGGTTGGTACTTTCGGCCTGTTTGACCAGTAAATAATATCTTGGCAAGTCTACCTCCTAAATTCAACCTTCCTGCACTGTGTTTAAGTATTTCCTGCAGTACTCAAACATTTACTGACCTGTCACAATTATACTCAAATAATTGAAAATCTCTTGGATGGAGACTCCACAGATAAGCAATTCTTTGAATGAGAGGAAAAAAAAACTCACGTAAGCCCAATCCCAAACAGAGGAAACATTTTTCTCATCATCTAACATGTTAAGCCCCTCACCAATAATATGGTGTGTTTTCATTTGTTCCTGAGTCAGGTTCATTGACATATTCCTGGCTCTGCAAACCTGACTTTTAAGAAAGGCTGCTTTGGCATCAGATTTTCAGTATGAAGGGCCAGTCTAATTTGGCAAGTTGGAGACAAAAATCCTTGGCTAGTACGTTTTTTTCTGTGTCTGTAAGCTGTCTGTTGGAGAGGTTTCTTGCCCAGATGTCTGTCGGGTTGTCTCCTCTGCTTAGTCATTTTGTCTTGTAGCGCTGATCTCTTTCTGTATATGGTTCTGTTCTGTCTTATGGTGATAGCCTGTTCAATTGTCGCGATCCACTTCTGATTGGTGGGAGGACAGCCAGAGAATTTCTGGAGGCATGGCACTCATCCATGGACTCCATTTAAAAACACATTGACCTAGACCCAATATACCGACCACTACACCTAACAACCGGAACCAGCAAGAACGGAACCAAATAAATTCCAGAAGACACAGTACAACAATGCTTCACGGGAGGCTCAAAAGCACTGAAGATATCACCTGTACAGGGGATGAAACATTTGCAAATCAATTTCCAGCTCGGCAAACTTACCCCAAATCACAGCAACCAGCACCTGAGCTACAAATCTCTGTGCAAACCTTGAGTACATTACCTCTTCAAAGGTAGCCTGATAGGCAAAGAAACAAAACACGTTCTGCCCTGCTTTCACCAAGTCAATTCTGTATATTTTGACTTTCCCAAAATCCCACATCAGCAGAAGTACACGATTAACTGACCAGCCTATGCATGTTCAAACCCAACCCGACCCCATTCCTCCCTCAGTGAAAATGGCAAGTGCTGTGCACAAGTGTGGATTTACAGTTCCTGGACTCATCCATTATCTGTGTAACAACTGAGAGGCTCTCTATCATCAAGAAAATCTAGTCCCAGCTGTTTCAAGTAGATAATACTGTCTTTTTACTAAAATCCATTCAGTGTGAACCTTGACTATCCAAACCTTTCATATTGGACAATGCTCCCAGTCCAGGAAGCAGTCAGGTGACCTATTGTTTCTCTCCCAATGGAGTAAGTTTATTTTCCTTAGGTAAGGAGACAAAAACACAATATTCCAGACGTGACCTTATCAAAGCCTGCATATTTGTATTAAAAACTACCATGAAACTCCTGTTTCTAATTGCCTGCTGTATCTGCATATTAATGATCCATGAGTCATGCAGGAAAGGCACCCAGGTCCTGAATGCAAAATTTCCAAGTCTCTCACCATTCAAAAGCAAATTTTCTGACCTTACCAAAGATAATTATTGCACACATTGCCAGACTATATTCCATCTGTTAGATCCTTACACACTCACCCAAACTGTCTGTATCCCTCTGCAGTCTCTTCGCATTCTTCATACTACTTGCTTTTCTATTTAACTTTACATCATCAGCAAACTTGAACAAAATACTCGGCGAAAGTGGGTATTGCAGATGCTGGAGATTAGAGTCAAGAGCATGGTGCTGAAAAAAAAACCAGTAGGCCAGGCAGCATCCGAGAAGCAGGAAAATCACCGTTTCGGGCAAAAGCCCTTCGTAAGAAATGAGGCTGGGAGCCTCGGGGGTGGAGAGATAAATGGGATGGGGATGGAGCTAGGGGGAAAGGTAGCTAAGAGTGCAATATGTGAATGGAGATGGGGGTAAAGGTGATAGGTCGGAGGGGAGGGTGGAGCAGATAGGTGGGAAGGAAGAAGAACAGATGGGATGGGTCATGAAGATGGGGCTGGAAGGTTGGAACGGGGGTAAGGTGGGGGGAGGGGAGATGACAAAACTGGTGAAGTCCACATTGATGCCACGGGGTTGAAGGGTCCCAAGGTGAAAGATGAGGCATGAGGCATTCTTCCTCCAGGCGTTGGGTGGTTAGGGAGTGGCGATGGAGGAGGCCCAGAACCTGCATGTCTGAGTGCTTCAGAGAACCTCCTCGCAGAGCGCTTCAGAGAACATCTCCAGGACACCCACACCAATCAAACCCACCATCCCGTGGCTGAACATTTCAACTCCCCCTCCCAATCCACGGTCATATATTTCCAAATCAGGTTGGTGAGTGGCTTGGAGGGGAAATTGTAGGTGATGGTGTTTGCATGTATCTGTTGTCTTTGTCCTTCTAGATGGAAGTGGTTGTGGGTTTGGAAGATGCTATCTAAGGATTTTTGGTGAATCTCTGCAGTGCATCTTGTGGATGATATACACTATTACTACTCAGCATCGATGGTGGTGGGAGTGGATATTTGTGGATATGGTGTTAATCAAGCGGGATGCTCTGTTCTGGACGGTCTCAAACAACCAAAGTGTTGTTGGAGCTGCACTCATCCAGGTAAGAGGAGAGTATTGTATATCACTCCTGAATTGTGCCTTATAGATGATAGACTTGTTTTGGGGAGTCTGGAAGTGAGTTAATCACTGCTAGATTTGCAGTCTCTGACCTGCTGTTGTCAGCACAGTATTTGCATAACTAGTCCAGGTGAGTTTCTGGTCAATGGGAGCCTGGAGGATGTTGACACTGGGGAATTTAGTGATGGTGATGCCATTGAATGTCAAGGCGTGATAAGTAGATCCTTTATTGCTGGTGATGGCCATTCCCTGGTGCTTGAGGCGCAAGTGTTATCTGCTACTTGTCGGCCCAAACATGGATAAATTTGCTTGATCAAATTTTGATTTCCGATGTGCCCTGTTATCACATCCCTCAAAGACATAGATAGGCAAGGGCTGCAGATGCATGAGAATACCAGCACCTGCAAGTTGCCCTCCTAGTCACATGTCATATTGACATGGAATTATATTGCCACTGCTTCACTATCATTGGGTCAAAATCCTGGAATTCCTTCCAAACAGCACAGTCGGTGTCCTTATACTAAACAGACTACAATGGTTCATAAAAATGGCTCACTCTCTTCTTCTCAAGGATAGTTGGAAGGGTCCATAAATATTGGGGAGAAAGTGAGGTCTGCAGATGCTGGAGATCAGAGCTGAAAGTGTGTTGCTGGAAAAGCGCAGCAGGTCAGACAGCATCCAGGGAACAAGAGAATCGACGTTTCGGGCATAAGCCCTTCTTCATGAAGGGCTTATGCCCGAAACATCGATTCTCTTGTTCCCTGGATGCTGCCTGACCTGCTGCACTTTTCCAGCAACACATTTTCAGCTCCATAAATATTGGGTTAGCCATTAGCACACCCTTCCCATGAAAGCATGTCCAGCAGTTGATCTACAACTGATGTTAGGCTAAATGACTTATTGTTCACTGATTTTTCTTTTGATCTTTTCCCACAAAGTGACGTTATGTTTTCTACATTCCAGTCTAGAAGAATTGTTGAATGGTTCAAAAAGTGCAGGATGATCTTCTCCTAAAACTGGCGAGGAGACACCAGAGAGTGCCAGCTAGGTTTGAGGTTACCACCTAGATCATGGCAGTCTCAGCCATCTGGAGCTATGTCCTGCACAGTAGGAATTAATTCAATCTCCTTCTACATTCTACCAGCATTAAGTATCATCACCTTTTCCATGACACCACTAATCCTGTATGATCTCTGAACTGCCTACTAACTTACACAGGACACCAAACATAAAGAAGAATTGGAGATGAAAAAGTTGCAAAATGAGAACTTTGCACCAGAAGGTGAAATCTTTTACAGGTAGAAATAAATAGATAACAACAGACAGTGGGTGCACAAAATACAAAGATAGCAAAGTATTATTTGAAAAGAATGTAGTTGCAAAAGGATAAACAGAGCACAGAATTGAACTGTACAATTATCTAACTTGAGGAATCCCTCAAGATATAAAGCAATCTAAGTACCATTGCAATATTGAAAGGAAAGAATTATTTGAAATTTGTTTGGTATAGGAATGCGCTTGGGGAGGTGATGGCCTAGTGGTATTGGTGGTAGGTTATTAATCCAGAGACTCAGCCAATGTTCTGGGCAGGTGCATTTGATTCCCACCACAGCAGATGGTGTAACTTGAACTCAATAAAAATATCTGGAATTAAGAATCTATTGATGGTCATTGTCAATTATTGGAAACCTCATCTGGTTCAGTAATATCCTTCTGTGAAGGAAATCTGCCATCCTACCTGGTCTGGCCTACATGTGACTCTAGATACACAGCAATGTAGTTGACTTTCAATTGCACTTTGGAATGACCTAGCAGTTGTATCAATCACTATGAAGTCTCAAAGAAATGAAACTGGAGGAACCATCTAGCATTGACCTAGACACTGAAAATGACAATGGCAAAAACAATCCTGCAAAGTTCTCCTTATGAATATCTGGAGGCTAGTGCCAAACTTAGGAGAGCTGTCTCACAGACTAGTCAAGCAACACAGACATGCTCCCAGAATCATACCTTATATGCAATGTTCCAAACACCACTGCCACTCTCCCGGCCCCACAACAGGACAGACCCAGCAGAGGTAGCAGTATAGTGGTATAAAGTCGGGAGGGAGTTACACTGGGAGTCCTTGACATTAAGGAGATGTGGCATTAACTCTGGAATCCATGAAATCTCAAGGCTCCAGGTTAAACATGGGCATTCCTGAAGAAGGGCTTATGCCCGAAACGTCGATTCTCCTGTTCCTTGGATGCTACCTGACCTGCTGTGCTTTTCCAGCAACACATTTTCAGCAAGGAAACCTTCTGATGATTACCACTTACCATCATCACTCCACAGATAAATCATTATGAATAACACTTGGAGGAAGGACAGAGGGTAGCAAGGGGACTAAACATACTCTAGGTGGAGGATTTCATTGTCCACCATCAAGAGTGGATTGGCAGCAGTACTATAGATCAAGCTGGCTGGGTCCTAATCAATGTAACTGCTCGACATAGCAGTCGGTGGTGAGAGAACCAACAAGCAGTAAAAGCATACTTGACTTCATCCCTACCAATCTGCCTTTGACAGTGTTGGTAAGAGTGATCACCACACTGTCCTTATGGAGATGAAATCCCGCCTTCATTTGAGAATACCCTCCGTCGTGTTGTATGGCACTATTACTGTGCTAAATGGGACAGACTCTGAACAGATCTGACAACTCAAAACTGGCGCCAATGAGGCACTGTGAGCAATCAACAGCAGCAGAATTGTACTCCAGAACAATCTGTAACCTCACAGCCCAGCATATCCCATACTCAACCGTTACCACCTAACCAGAGGAATAACCTGATTCAATGAAGACTGTAGGAGGGCATGCCAGGAGCAGCACTTGGCATACCTAACAATGAAGTGTCAACCTGGTGAATCCACCAAACAAGAGAATTGCATGCCAAACAGCATAAGCAGCATGTGATAGACAGAGCTAAGAGATTCCACATACAACCGATTGCATCTAAGCTCTGCAAACCTGCTACACATAGTCATGAATGGTGGTGGATAATTAAACATGGAGGAGACGGCTCCACAAATACCCAAATCCTCAATGATGGAAGAGTCAGCACATCAGTGTAAAAGATAAGGCTGAAGCTTTCGCAGCAATCTTCAGCCAGAAGTGCCAAGTGGATGATCTATCTCAGCCTCGTTCAGTGGACCCAACCATCACAGATACTAATGGTCATTGTATCATCAATTCACACCACCTGATATCAAAAAGTGGCTGGAGTTACTGGATACTGCAAAGGCTTCAGGCCCTGACAACATTCTAGCAATAGTACTGAGAGCTTGCTACTCCCCAAGCCAAACTGCACCAGTACAGTTACAATACTAGCACCTGTGCAACAATCTGGAAAACTGCCCAGGTTATGTTCTGTACACAAGAGACAGGACAAATTCAACCTGGCCAATTGCCATCCCATCAGTTTGCTTTTAATAATGTTCAATAGTGCTGTCAAGCAGCACCTTCTCAGCAATAACCTGCTCAGTGACATCCACTTAGGGTTCCACCAGGGCCACTCAGCTCCTGATCTCATTACAGCCTTGGTTCAAACATGGACAAAAAGAGCTGAATTCCAGAGGTGAGGTGAGAGTAACATCCCTTGACATCACACTGCATTGACCAAATGTGGCATCAAGGAGATCTAGCAAAACTGGAATTAGTGGGATAAGAGGCAAAATTTCTGTTGGTTGGAGTAATACCTGGTACACAGGAAGATGGTTATGGTTGCTGAAGGTATGCCATCTCAGCTCCAGAATTTCTCTGCAGGAGTTCTTCAGAGTACAACAATCATCAACTGCTTCATCAATGACCTTCCTCCATCATAAGAGGACACATTCGCTGATGATTGCACAATGTTCAGCACCATTAGCAACTCCTCAGATATTTAAGCAATCTATGCTCAAATGAAACAAAATCCCAACAACATCGAGGCGTGGGCTAATAAATAGCAAGTAACATTCACATCAGACAAATGTCACACAATGATCATCTGCAATAAGAGACAATCTAACCATTGCTCCTTGACATTCAATGGTGCTACCATCACCGAGTTCCTCTCTATAAATATCCTTGGCATTACCGTTGACAAGAAATTCATCTGGACTCACCATATGAACAGAGTTGCTATAACAAACAGGTCAAAGACTAGGAATATAGCAGCGGGCAACTCAACTCCTGACTTCCCAAAGTCTATCCATCATCAGCAGGAGGATGGGAACCTGAGGTGTAGTTGCAGTGCACAGGAGGATGACAGCAGAGAGGACAGGGACAGGATTTTACGGTCACAGGAATGCGATGGCAGACAGAAAGCTGCCAGAAGTATCCGAAATAAGGTAGGTGAGCTTGCATCATGGATAGGTACCTGGGGCTTCGATGTTGTGGCCATTTTGGAGACATGGATAGAGCAGGGTCAGGAATGGATGTTGCAAGTTCCAGGACTTAGATATTTCATTAAGAACAGGGAAGGTGGTAAAAGAGAGGAAGGTGTGGCCTTGTTAGTCAAGGACAATATAACAGTGGCTGAAAGAACCTTTGACGAGGACTTATCTACTGAGGCATTATGGGCTGAGGTTAGAAACAGGACAGTAGAGGTCACACTGCTGTGAGTTTTTTTATAGGCCTCCACAGAGTTCCAGGGATATGGAGGAGAGGATCAGCAAAACAATTCTGGGTAGGAGTGAAAGGAACAAGGTGATCATTATGGGGGACTTTAACTTCTCCAACATTGACTGGAAATACTATAACTCTAGTATATTGGATGGACCAGTTTTTGTCCAATGTGTACAGGAGGGTTTCCTGACACAGTATGTCGAAGAGCCAATAAGAGAGGAGGGCACACTGGATCTGTGCTTGGTAATGAACCAGGCCAGGTGTTTGATTTAGTTGTAGGTGAGCACTTTGGAGAGAGTGCCCATAATTCAGTTACATTCATTTTTGCAATGGAAAGGGATAGGTACATGCCATAGGCAACAGTTATAGATGGGGAAAGGGCAATTATAATGCGATTAGGCAAGACTTAGGATGCATAGAGTAGGGTAGCAAAATGCCGGGGACAGGGACAATCAAAATGTGGAGCTGGTTTAAGGAACAGATATTGCATGTCCTTGATAGGTATGTCCCTGTCAGGCAGGGAGGAAGTAATAAGGCAAGGGAGCCATGGTTTACTACAGAAATTGCAGTTCTTGCTAAGTGGGAGAAGGATGCTAATGTGATGATAAGATGAGATGGTTCAGATGAGGTGATGGAGAGTTACAGATTGGCTTGGAAGGATTTAAAGAGAGAGTTAAGAAGAGAAAAGGGTGAACACGAGCAGTCTTTAGCATGTAGAATAAAAGAGAACCCTAAAGCTTTCTATAGGTATATGAGGAATAAAAGGATGACTAGGGTAGGAATAGGGCGACCAAAGACAGAAATGGGAAGTTGCGTGTGGACCCTGTGGAGATCGGAGAGGTGCTGAACAAATATTCCTCATTGGTTTTCACCCAGGAAAAGGAGAATATTGTGGAGAAGAAGAATGAGATACGAGATATTAGACTAAAAAGGATCAAGGTTAGTAAGGTGGAGGTGTTACCAACTTGAGAAGGAGTCCCCTGGGCCGAATGGGATTTATCAGAGATTCTCTGGGAAGGTAGGGAGGAGATGTTGTAGCCTTTGGCTTTGATATTTGAGTCCTCATTGTCTACAGGTTTAGTACCAGAAGACTGGAGGATTGCAAATGTTGTGTCCTTGTTCAAGAAGGGCAGAAGAGATGACCCAGGTAATTATAGACCAGTGAGCCTTACGTCTGTTGTAGGAAATGCTTATCAGAGATAGGATTTATAATCATCTGCTAAGCAACAATTTGACTGCAGATAGTCAACATGATTTCGCCAAGGGTAGGTCATGTCTCACAAACCTCATTGAGTTTTTTGAGAAGGTGACCAAGCATGTGGATGAGGATAGGGCAGTTGACATCGTGTACATGGACTTCAGTAAACCCTTTGATAAGATTCCACATGATAGGCTATTGGAGAAAATGCAAATGAAATTGGATAGAGGGTGATTTAGCAGTTTGGATTAGAAACTAGCTTTCTGTAAGAAGGCAGCAAGTGGTGGTTGATGAAAAGTATTCAGCCTGGAGTCCGGTTACTAGCAGTGTGCCACAAGGACCTGTTTTGGGACCAATGCTGTTTGTCATTTTTATAAATGACTCAGAAGCAGGCTTAGGTGAATGGGTTAGTAAGTTTGCAGATGACACTGAAGTCGGTGGAGTAGTGGACAGTGCGGAAGAATGTTGCAGGTTGCAGGGGGACTTGGATAAACTGCGGAATTGGGCTGAGAGGTGGCAAATGGAGTTCAATGCAGATAAATGTGGCGTGATTCACTTTGGGAAGAATAATGGGAAGGCAGAATACTGGGTCAGTGCAAAGATTCTTGGAAGTGTGGATGTGCAGAGGGATCTTGGAGTCCATGTACATAGATACCTGAAAGTTGCCACCTCGGTTGATAGTGCTGTTAAGAAGGCATATGGTGTGTTAGGTTTTACTGGGAGAGGGATTGAGTTTCAGAGCCATAATGTCATGCTGCAACAGTACAAAATGCTAGTGCGGCTGCACTTGGAATATTGTGTACAGTTCTGGTTGCTGCATTACAGGAAGGATATGGAAGCATTGTAAAAGGTGCAGAGGAGATTTATCAGAATGTTGCCTGGTCTGGAGGGAAGATCTTATGAGGAAAGGCTGAGAGACTTGGGTCTGTTCTCATTGGAAAGAAGAAGGCTAAGAGGGAATTTGATAGAGACAGCTTGAACAAGTGGGCACAGCAACAAATTGAGGGGTGATAGATTTAAGACAGATGTCAGAGGCAGGTTCTTTACTCAGAGAGTGGTAAGGGCATGAAATGCCCTGCCTGCCAATGTGGTTAACTCCACATTAGGGAGATTTAAACAATCCTTGGATAAGCACGTGGATGATGATGGAATAATGTAGGGGGATGGGCTTAGATTAGTCCACAGGTTGGTGTAACACCAAGGGCCGAAGGGCCTGTTCTGTGCTGTATTGTTCTATGCTGGAAATGTGTTGCTGGAAAAGCGCAGCAGGTCAGGCAGCATCCAGGGAACAGGAGAATCGACGTTTCGGGCATAAGCCCTTCTTCAGGAATGAGGAAAGTTTGTCCAGCAGGCTAAGATAAAAGGTAGGGAGGAGGGACTTGGGGGAGGGGCGTCGGAAATGTGATAGGTGGAAAGAGGTCAAGGTGATCTCCCAGACCGTCCATAACCTCATCACCTCGGGGGATCTCCCATCCACCGCCTCCAACCTCATAGTCCCACAACCCCGCACCGCCCGTTTCTACCTCCTGCCCAAAATCCACAAACCTGACTGCCCCGGCCGA